>NW_008239054.1:1834896-1892267 GCF_000691975.1 Corvus brachyrhynchos | reverse complement strand
TTTCACTCCTCATTTTCTTCTGTCCACCAGTCTTTACATCTTCCAAACTCATTTCATGTACATCTGTGTAGAAGCATGGCCATAACATGACACAGAGACATCAGTATTTTTACATTGCTCCCTTTTTTCCTTTTCTTTCATCTGTTTACATGGAGCAGCATTTTACAACAACATGCATGGAAATTACCATCCCCCTTTACTTTCAGTGAGGCAATATACTTAGGCAGCCTGCAATGCAGGCTTCTGGTGATGACAACAATGAAAATTCATCCTCAATTTTGTTGCTGGAGGGAAGGGATGCTGATCAGAGGGACCTTGAGAGGAAGGCCAATGCAAACCTCATGAAGTTCAAGTGACCTGGGTCATGGCCATTGCAGACACACCTACAGGTGGGGCAGAGAAGTGATTGAGAGCAGCCCTGTAGAGAAAACTTGGGGGAAAAACTTCAGGGGAAACCTGGGTTGATGAAAAACTCAACATGACCCAGCAACGTGCACTGGGAGCCCAGAAAGCCAGACGTGTCCTGGGCTGCATCCAAAGCAGCATAGCTAGCAGGATGAGGGAAGGGATTCTGCCCCTCTGCTCTGCGAGACCCCGCCTGGAGTGCTGTGCACAGTCTTGGTGTCCCCAACATAAGAAGAACATGGAACTGTTGGAGTGAGTCCAGAGGAGGGCCATGAAGTGGATTAGAGGACTGGAGCACCCTTCCTACAAAACCAGGCCAAGAGAGTTGGGGCTGGTCAGCCTGGAGAAGAGAAGGTTGCATGGAGATCCCATCGTAACCACCCAGTAGCTGAAGGGAGCCTACAGGGAAGTCAGAGAGGGACTCCTCATCAGGAGCTGCAGTGATAGGACAAGGAGTAATGGGTACAAACCGAAAGAGGGGAAATTTAGGTTAAACCAAGGAGAAAAATCAGCCTACAGTCTTTCATGTTTAAATTTTTCTGACATTTAACAAGTCACTAAAACACACATATTGGCACCTAACACATAGGGAAGGAAATAGAAATTTGCACCACTAAGACAAAAACAAAGATACCTTCAGTGGATGTAACTGACAACCCTAAAGAATTACTGTTGTCTTAAGTTAATGAAGGACAAAATTTAGAGAGGAAAGGGTCCTTAGCCTGCACAGCATAGTTGCTCCCATGGCACACTTATGTTCTTACTTTAAGTTTGCTTTCTTCAATTACCAAGATTGAATTACTGTGATTCTGCCTAATCTTCATCACTATCTTCCTCAAGAAGGTCCTTTTTGCCCTTTACTCTGAACATGGCACTTTGCTTCTTCTGTGACTTTGGCCATTAACTTCACTACTTTTACATAACCTGCCTGATTCCTGCATCTGATGAGGGAGCTGCAGGTAGAAAGCCATCTTACTGTTATGATATAATGCTACTTCTAGTGTTCCCACTGCACTTAACTTTGTATCTGGGATGATGCCGTGTTCACCTGAGAAAAATTGCAGAGTTATCATCAAGTTCTACCACTGAAAATGTTGGGCTGCCTTTCTGGGTTGTACAGAACAATAAACTGAGAGGGAACTGAACTGTGCTACAATTCTCAAAACAGGCTGAAAGAAAGAACACAGAAAAGAAACTGTGCTCCTATTTAAGCATGTTGAACAATTTGTAAGCATCTTTCTTCATCCAATATTTCATTTTATTCAGTTAATGAAGGCCCAGATAATTAGAGGATCTTTTTTCCCCAGATAACTTTTTTTTTCCCCCTGTGAATGTAAGAAGCAAGCAAGCAAAAATAAGTTACACCTCAATCTCACATTAACCTATCAAATTACTAGGCAGAAAATCTTTGGTTGCCTCCCCCCAATAATGGCATTTAGCAGGAATGAACAAAAAAAGTCCTGCTGTAATCATCTCTGTTTACCACAGTCTATCTCCCTGTATACACTCAACCACCAGCTAAAAATAATACTGAAACTAAAGACATTTTATGCCACTGGCTTGATAGGGACAGAATTTCATTTTCTGCACCTTTTGTAGAGAGCAGATACATCAACATACTGTGTGTTTGTCCTCCCAGTTAATAGCAGAATTAAAAATTCCTAGAAAAGCCACCTAGGGCAGACCCTACCAGGAATATTCTTCATGGCAGATAAGCAACAGATCAAACAACATTCAGACATTGTATTACATACCTGAGGAAGCTAAAGTAGACAGGGGCATCATACTAAACAACATTTCCTGTTTCAAGTCAAACATTCGTAGTGCTTAGAGAAGGAATACTGGTGGCTTCCCAAGTTTTAGGCTATCTTTACGGTGTAAGCAGTTCACAGTTTTTACTCTCATTAAGCACTGTTTAGATCTCAGCCCGTAACATTGTCTAGACATGAAGAAGGCACTCTACTTGCTAATGAAACTGAGACACTCATTTTGACATTTAATGTGTCATATCTATTTTGTTTATAATCTCTAAATATCTATGAGATGAGACATCTCCTTTGTAAAATAGGATTAAATAGATCTGTAAACTGCTATGTAGAACTCTGGTGAAATCAATTTGGGAAGGAAATAAAGGTTTCTCTTTTTCATGACTTAACCAAGAACCCTTCCAAGAGGCTCTTGTAGGGGAGAGGTGGCAGGCAGCTTGCCTCACAAGTGATGACAGCAGCCCCTAAATCAAGTGTCACACAGCTTCAAGCCCTAAGGACTCATCAGTCATGCCTGCAGGAGGGGAAGGAGCAGCCTCCTTCCTTGAGATCAATGAGGCAAACACAGAATACTCCTTCTTCACTCCTAAGGATGATTGATGACTCCTTAGCAGCTGAAGTGTGTGACATTTGATTTCACTCACTGATAAGACTGTGTCTATCCAAACACCTTCTAGTTAATGTTTCCAGGGCTCCCACATAGCTGTTCTTTGTGACATTTTTTACACAAAGCTCAATTGTTCAATGATTAATGAATTTCTCAACAATAGAAGAAAATTCTGAAAGAGAATTTTGTAACTGTGTCCCTTGATACGCTGATCACAACACAAAACAGGAATCTAGGCTCCTCAAGGAAACCTAATGGGAGATCTCCTGCACCTGTCAAACCACACTTGTAGGCAAAACAGTCCTAAAAGAGAGCTGGCTTTTTAAAATATACACTTTAGGTCTCCTTTCCAGGAAACCTAATGATTGATGGTTATTGATTAAAAATATTTTCCAAAACTTCCAAAATCCAAAGCAGATTTACACAAGGTTATAGATTTCAACAGACTTGAGACATGCTTTATGGCTTTCTTACTTTTCTTACAACACCACATTCTTACCCAGTTATTTCCTATTTTGAAATTATGCAATCAACATGATTTGAAACTATGCTTTGTAACTACAAGACACACTTGCTTATAGGTTGTAAAACATGCATGCTTTATATTACATCCAATTGTATCACAGGCTGTGTTAAATAAATGTTTTTACTACCACTTAAATCTCACAGCACTATTTACATTTATTGTTGTGCTTTTGCTCAAGTTTTTGCTTTTAAGATTGATACTGAATTAAATGTTTTAAGCAGATGTATTTTTAACCCTCTTACGAAATGAGGAATGATTTTTGAGCCTGATTTTCTAAGTGCCGTGTTCGGCTGGATTCTGCTCAATGCCTTTGGAATTTTTAGCACTTTGCACAAAAACCATGACTCTTTGATAAATACAAGAACCAGGCAATTCAGAAGTCTGTCAGAAAATCCATTCAAAGGTAAGGAAACTGTACTGGTTATCAATTTCATCTTACTCTGTAAGTTTGTTTGTCAAAAAGCATACTGGCAAACAGAGGAAGGAAACTGCACTACAATCCAGAAAAAGATGATGACTGTGGCTCTCTCACCCCTTCAGAATGAATGACTGGAACAGAATGGCAGTACTGTCAAAGAAAAAGGCTCCACATAACCTTCATCATTTTGCCAAAACCAGCCCACCAGAAGAAATCAAAGAGAAATTCCAAGTTTGGACATGCCAAATGACTCTTTCATCTAAATTTTGAAACAAAGACATTGCTCTTGCCAAACATTGCTAAGCTTTGCTGAGGCTTCACGTGAAAAATCAAGAGCTCCGACTATTTGGAATTCAAATTCAATGTAAAACTTGGGCTTATTCCCAATTAATGCAAATGAGAGACTCCATGTTACCTTGGAGGTCTTTAAATTGAAAATGATCCTGACACAGAACTCTGCCAAATTAAGTCAGCAATGATGAAATTATAAAAAAATGGTGTTATGAACTGTCCTGGCACTTAAAGACATGATGAAGTCTCCATAACACTCTGAAAAATTCTTGTTGTGAAAACACTCTTTTTCAAGTCAACATTTTATTTCCAAAATATTACACTCTCAAGGAATTTAAAATACTATCTATACTGGCATACAAAATCAAAAAATATATTTATGTTGAAAAACACACTTTAAAAAAACATTTACCATAATAATAAATTTCTAATGCTGACGTACTTTCATGTCATATAAAAAAAAAAAGGAGGCATGACATTTTGGACAATAATGTTTCGTTTATAATATAACCTTATTATATTTACTTGCATTTTCCTTCGGTAAAGAACTGGAACAGATTTTCTTTCTAAAACTGATACAAAAATTACCTTACATTCTGTCTCATGGTTCATTATGAGATAAACTAAAATCAAACTCAAAGGATGCCCTTAGTAATGCTGTTGTTAAGGACAGCAAAGCTGGCAAGCAAACCGGGGGACAGGGGCTTGTTTTCCAGTTGAAAGTGTACTACCTCAAATACTTGAGCATATTATACGAACAGTCTCCATCCTGAGGAACACTTTTCAATCATCCCCTAAGAGAACCTGTATTTCGAGAGTATATGCAGACTTTTTTAAGGGCATGTTTGCTCAGCAATTAGCCACAGTTCTACCAGTTCTGTGGTATCTGGTAATTCCAAAATCCCTTTCCATACCATGTACATTAGAAAACAAGAAAGTTGAATTCTTCAAGGAAAATTATGTCCTGAAACAGTCAGATGCATTTCACTTAAGACTAAATTCATACACAGATATGGGTTGTGTGCATCGCTTCTCCCTTCTCTCTCGTTACTCTTCAACACAGTCAACTCCTTAAATTAACTAGGATAAATATTTAAACAACATTTTCAGTAGAACAGCTGATCAGCTGGAAGGGAGAGATCTTACTGGTGTGTCCTCTGAAAGCACTGAGCACTTGTCCTCAGAAATACCTACTAGACTTCAAATAACCTATAGGGAAGAGGATATTTATGAATACCCAAACTGGGAGAATTCATGATGGAAGGGCATGGGAGGTGCAGGATGGGTGGGAAGAGAGGCTTAGTGCTCACTGTTAAATATGAGTGAGTGCCCAGATTATCTGTGGAATACATAAATGCAGCAAAACACAAATATTTTCCAGAAACAGCTGAAGTGCACAAAAAGAGAAGAAACCAGAGAAGACTCTTGGAAACCTGCCTGATTTCCTCTGAGCACACAGTCCACATGCTTAGCAAGCTCACAGGGAAACCCAACTTGCATCCTTGTGACTCTCAAGCAGTCTCCCTCTGGGAGTGAGGGACAATGTCTCCTGAAGAGACAATGGTTTTCCCAATCTGCAGTCATGAGATGACCAGACTGTTTTGAACTGGAACTCATTCCTTGCCCAAAAATTTCAAAATTCAGGGACATTTTTCTGACCCAGAACACATCTTCAGCTACCAAGATTTAACATTATATGGTCCACCCTTCACCACTCACTCCTACTGTTCAGAAAAGTTTAATTCTGGCATTTTCTAAATTCTAAATGCTTAACTTTGAAACCTATAAAAAGGATTATGTGTTTAGAAAATTTGCAGTCTTGAAGATTTCTTAAATGTTTTTATTCTTCTTAAAATAAATGTCTATTTAAAACAAAGCAAAAATGTTAAACTAGGAGTTTGAAATCTTTCCACCTACCTATTATAGCTAAAGAAAGGTTTATAGGTTGTCATCCTCCATTTGGATCACTTGGTAGAGGAGGAAAAGTGCTCCTCTTATTGATTACACTTATATTTACTGAAAATGGAATGTCTCAAATGAATTCCATTTGAGAATCACAGTGATAGTATGCCCTAATTCTCACAGTGGGGATGTATTTTTACTTTTCCTGACCCGTTCTCTCCAACAAGTTTCCTTGCAGTCCTGCAGTTTTTCCAAGTCCTTCTCTTTATCCAGTAAACCAATCTGAAATCCAAGCTTTTAATTCAAGCAAATTTCTTATCAACCACACCACTTGTCTATCACATTGTCTACTTCCCCACAAAACCCAAAATCCTCCAGATTTCAGATCTCCTCCATAATGAATATTCACACTCAAAACCATGCCTTTCCTTAAAATGATCTGTCGCTACCATATCCTCCTCAGCTCTATGAAGCATCTTTTTGGCTTATCAGTAAATCTTTTCCTCAGAACTCAGTCTAAGTTCAAACACCTTCAGAGATCTCCCAGTACATTTTGGTCCCTCATCAGAACTGTCGCGTGTCTCCCACAGGTCTTTTCAGTTTTTGATGTGGCTTAAACCCAGACTATTTGTCCATAATCAGGCCACACTGGGCCATCACCCTACCTCATGGTTCCCTGGATCACCTTTTCAAATTCCCCTCCAAGTCTTCCCAATACCAAGCCATGCCACTGTCTAAAGAGCTGTCTAAATTTCCACCTAAGAGTTTCAATTTTCTTGTCTCCTCTCCTGGCAGATTTACACTACTCATTCTGCCATTACACCACGTCTGGTCCTGCCTTCTGACAGACTGAAGGAACATGGGAAGGTTTGCAGATCATAAAAATAAAAGACCCTAAGAAGCAATAGTCTAATTCCAAATTACAAATGAAGTCTTAAAAGTCTCTTTCCCCAGAAACTGTTATTTTCTTTACTAAAAAAAAAAAAAAAAAAAAAAAAAAAAAAAAAAAAAAAAAAATTAAATTCATGTTCAACTCACAGAATAGACAGCTATTATCTGCTCACCTGAAATATTTGTTTCAAGGAAAAAAGTGCCCGTCTCAGCTCCCGTCCATTGGAATTGTAAAGTTTTTCTGGGAAAACAAAATAAGAAAACAGAAAAAACTTCAGCATAAACAAAACTGACAACACAGCAAGAATGTAGTACAGCTTTTTAAAGAGTCCTAGCACCCACTTCCCATTAGGCAGACTGCTCTCAAAAAAATTAGCTTTTAAAAATATAGATATAGGACTTATGCATTAAATGTGCATGTAAACCAGGATTTAGTTGTCTATAACTTCAGATGGCATCTGAAGTAAATTCACAATAGCTTCAACAAGATCAGTGAGAAACAATTCTCTGTGGAGTTTTTGAAAATGCTTAGAAATACTATTCTTTCTGCATTAAGGTAAATTTAGGGTTTACTGAAAGTACCAGATTAATCTCAAAAGACTCAGCTGAGACCACTCTTTGCCTTTGTTATCAAAGCTAGAGCCACTGAATCCCATCCTTGACTGCCTTCCCTCTAGACATTCTTTTCTCGTGTTCTCATCTTTCTATTGTTAAATCCTTTCTCCAATAGCAATGAACGTTAATACCAGAAATAGTCGGACAGTCTGTTCTAAGTATAATTCAAAACAGTGTTTTATTCTCATGAAAACTGATCTTGACCTTTTTCTAAATGAAGCAGAAGCCTTCTTTTCATCATCCAATATTGAAATGTATTACTTCATTTATTCCCCTACTAATGCATCCTCACAGAAATAATTTAAAGAAGACAAAAGCAACTCCTCTGCTGCCTTTCTGAGCCCTGCAACAATGTTAGTGCCTTTGGAAGAAGTCTGAGACTGTGCATCTCAAGCCTGTTGTTGCAAATTTGGAAATGATTTGTGATTATGCAGGGATAGAGCAGAAGGTGAGCTCTTCAAATCTTCCTGGTCTACTACATTTAGTATTACTATTACCTGATAGAGACTTTATTAAATACTTCTACAGTCCTAAATTTAATTTAAGTCCCTAATTTAATTTTATTACATTACTCCAATCTAAGGGCAATCACAAAGGAAAATCAAATCTTCATGGTCACCTCAGATGACACACTTTGCCTTATCCACAGATTATCATGAAAGAACCCTCTCTTCAATGGACAGTGGCCAGCAGGTCCAGATATCTGGAATGCCCATGGAGTGACAATATTCTTATGAGAAAATTAAATATCAAATCCCAGCATTTTATTTCTTACTTTCTCTTGTCTATTTATCTTTCAATTACCACTTTATACTACAAAGCCAAATTAAATTTTATTTCCCTCTGTCAGGAAGTTGCAAAAAGGGCCTAGCATTTGAGGATTCAATGCATTTATAACTCAGTAATCATTTTTTACTTTAATCAAGGAAGGTAGGGTTTAATTTTAGAAAAACATTTCTTATTCCCAACAGCCATCTTCAACCAAAGAAAAAGTATGAAGTAAAATGTCAGCAAAACTAACACTTTTTTTTTAACTGTGAAAGTAGTTTTGTTCATCCCTAATTGCCTCTGATTTCAAAGGCAGAATGTACAGAACTGGCAAAACTATTGTTGTTATAAGTTGTCTCCTTTCTTGCACTTTTTATAGATTCTTGACAAAACATTGGAGGAACGGATTTCACTTCAAGCCATAAACTTAGAGGCACACTTTAATTACTCTCACTTAAAAACACACTGGCATGTAGGACTACGTTTCTTGGCAGGATAAAGAGTAATTTTGTCAGGAAAGCCTAAAGAATAATAAAGATCTTCTAAGACCCAGTCTGTCAACTTTACATGCCACATTACACAAAATATTCCTTTTTGAAAGTTACCTCCATCTGGCATTTGTTATTACTAATTTCCCTCTATTCATAATTCACCAGCATCATTATGAGCAGAATGTCTCCAAACAAGGCAGTGCATTATCATCTTAATTAAGAGAGGCACCACTTCTTAAAGTCCTGGCAACTTTGTACATAAATATCAATGTCCTAACAAATGCCATCTGTTGGTCTCGGTCTTAAACAGAAATCATCATCCCAGCCCGGGGTGAAGTCCTAACAAACCATTGTTATGATACCATAACACTGGTTGTTTCATTGATGCATGAAGGTTTTTGGTTCATCTCAGAGGAACAATGCTGAACATTTTTTCTCCTTGGTCTTTTCACAGAGCATAACCTCATCCTTGGCAATCAGCACAAACAATGCTCTCCCTGCTTGTCTGCAGCAAAGAGGACAGAAGTTACCGACTGCAGCTCAAAAAGGCGTCCATCGTTAGAGCTAAGGACCAACAACTACTGCAAGTATCAAGTTTGACAACAGTTGTGGCAGGTATCACAAATGCTTGAGATGGGTTAAAAACCCATCTGAGGAGTGACAGTCCAGGTAAGTCATCTCATCTCATCTCATCTCATTTCTGACATCTTCTACCAGAGACAACGTCCACTCACAGGTACCTCCTCATGCAGAGCTAATCTTGTTGAGTCAGCTCAAAGATACAGGCCCCCAGCGCCTTCACCTGTTACTCTTACACGTGGGCAACACACTCTCTAAGTCTTGACACCCATTTCTTACAGTGCTGGCAGCCATCAGAGCCATTCTCTGAGCATAGCCCAAGGAGGAAAGTGAGATGGCCATGCTACATCAGAAGACGTTCTGCTTCAGAAAACCTCAGTCCAGGATGAACCTCACCCAGGGCAGGAAAGCCTGTGTAAGCCTAGGTACTGCATGGGCCCTTAAAAACATCTGTACTTTTATGGTGTGTGCTGTTCTCCAGATTACAGCTGGGGTACGCTTGCTAAGATGCTCTCGAGGTCTTAGAGAATTCCTATTTGTTAACAGTAACTTTAACACCCCAGGGACCTCAGGCTCATTCCAAAAGCCCTAGACTGCAACTGAGGCTATGAAAATGCATCAGCAGAAACTGAAGGGCAAAAATCACTTCTGAGCTGTTTTCCTATGGTAGAAAAACAAAATTTAAAAAAAGGAAAGAGCAAGAGAGAGGACAAGACACATTTGCTTACTATGTTTTCACACTGCAGACAATTCAGAAACTCGGTAGCAGATGAATACTTGTTTTACATAAGCAGTTTAAAGTGTTGCCCTCTGAATCAGACTGAGAAATAACTTTCCATGTTAAAGCACAGAGGTGACTAATGCCCATGGTACATCCCTGGCAGAGTTGTCTGTAGCTGAAATAGATGATGCCTACAGCATTGAAACAGGAGTCTAGCCTGCTACTATCAGCAAACCCAGAAAATTCTGAGGTGCTCCAAGGACAGTCCAAAGACTCACATGTTCATTGCTTTGTTACAAAGTGTCAGATAAGGTTGAATATGTACACCAGGACTGCTTTACACCAGAAAACAAAGCTCTGAACTTCAAGCAGGAACATGCACTACTAAACCTCTCCCTGAAACTTCTCTGGCCCTTTGGTAAAACACATTTCCTGTCCTTCCCCAGGCCAGGTGCAGGCTGGAGACATTCTACATTCATATACTTCAAGATACGAGAAGATAAAACAGGTCAGTGAGTTCATAGGTCAGGGAGTTTGTGAGATCTGACTTCATCTACCTATTAATGATGGTGTTTCTGACAGCTGAGTCCTGATAAGGAACACTATTGTAGTCACTTCTACTTCATTTCTTCATGAAATAAAGAGCTGCATCTGCGGCTGTGAAATAGCTTTAATTTCATATACACAGATGACAGAATATTCTCCTTGTGTTTCCCTCTGACGTTAACTAACACTAGAGGGCACTGCTTATTCCCTTATTTTATGAAAGAAAGGCACTCTGTCCCTCCATGGGCTTCCCACTGATAGAGCAATACTGTTTGGGATGAAGAGTTGGTACTTCATTAACCTTGAAAACCTGTTTTTAATCTGTAGAATGTAGGATATCCTAGGAAATTAAAAAGCATCAGCACTGGCAATCTCAAACATTCAAAATCAGAGTCAACTCTTTTGAAAATGATAAAAAACCAGGCACTGGTAAGGGCCTGAGTTTTATTTACCTTTCTGCAAGAAGCAAGAGTCACATTTATTAAGTTATCCTTCACATCATAGCAGGGAAGTGTATATCCTTGAAAGACAGAGAGATTCCCTTAGCTCAGCACTTGTTTCTAGATGCAGGGAATCATAGATAACCAGGCTTGTGGTAGAGACAGACATGTGTGACAGGTAGCAACCTGCAACTGGCGATTTTCCTGCAACAGCAGAACTTTGGTTAAGAGAAGCCTTTACGCTCTAAAAGAAAACTATTTATTACTCTGTATTTTTGAATGCTTTTAATTTAGTGAAAAACAATTCAGGCTAAGTGAAAAGAGATTACTATAGGTGAATTTGGTACAAATGTAGCAGTGGAGGGAAGGCAGTTTCGTTTGCAATCAACATCTTTTCAGAAAGGAAGAGAAGTCTTTAAAGATATTTTATCAGACAACTTGCATCTTTCAAAGGGATTTTATATTTTCAAAGGTAATTGTCAGAGGCTCAAATTTCATTGGGAATTCACCTCTTTTGACTATGTGGGAAAAGGAACTTTTTAAAGAAAGTAATAATTTGTCCTTATATTCTCAATAAAAGTACTGACTGCCTTCTATGGGAAAAAAAAGTGTTTTCAATCCACAGTAATAAAAGAAAAAGTGGAGCTGGCTGAGCATTGCTTGGTTCAGTCCCACGTGTTACACCTGACCTCTGACCGACAGGGTACCATCCTCCTCCCTTCCTCTTCCATCACACCCATTGAATTAGTCCCTGGGATATAGTAATTTATACAGCATCAGCCTTTTGAGCTGTTGGCAAAGGCTTGTGAACATCTGGCTGAGCACAAATGGGAGTTGCTCTGCTTCACTTGCTGCTGCCTGAATGACCTCCATGTCTCCCATCCATGCCTCTTTTCTTTAAGCTATAATTTCAAGATGAAGCTCCTTTCCTTACAAAAACATAAAAGGGAGATTAACTCCACATTTGATTACATTAGCAGGATACCTGGTGCAGATCCACTTAAATGACATTTGAAACATTTCCTGCCATTCATTTTTACCTTGCATGGGACAGAAGTAGCAATACTGTCTGTCTTCCAGTAGCCACTTGGAAATTAGGCAGTATTTAGAAACTAAAAAATTTAATTCCTCTCCCTGCAACAAGGAATAAAACATTATTTTAAATGCTCACTAGGAAGAAGTATTAGTGATAAAATTAAAAGGCTTTCAGAATTTAAATGAACTGCCTACCTTTTCAGCAGAATGGATGGGAAAAAAAACTTGAAAGAACAAAGAAACGTGTTTATAATGGTAAGAAATTTTGGCATTCACCCTTTCTGTGAATGCCAATGCCACACTTCTAAATTTATTACTGCACTATTCCAATTTTAAATGCATGTTATTTTATCTGAATGAATGTATACAATTGTAAAACTAGGGAAGAATTTGAGCAATATAGCGAGAAGTCAGGCATACAGGTCTACTCCTGTGAACAGGCATCAGGAAGGAGCCTGGTAGACTTCACTGGAGTAGGCCCATGGGTACATATAGTGCTGCAGATCTATAAAACAACTGTATATAAAACTAATTAGCGTAGTGTGCCAGTCTTTCACTGTATGTCAAACAAATTAAAGCAGTTCTCTAAGAAAAGACCTGGTCCTGTGCCAAGAATAGGCTCTTTTCTTAGTTTTGCTTTTGTCCACAGAAGTTAGTCATAAATGTGTTGGCCAGACAAGGCACTCTCCTTTTCTACCCAGACCCCCTAGAAAATGCATGAAGAAGGGATTCATTCACAGGCATATTGCCCGCTACTGCATTAACACAACTGCTGCTTCTGCTGAGATTACTTCGTTTTGCATGTTACACATTTCCTTTTTTCCCTCTGAATCTGATCTTATTTTGTCTGGATAAATGGTTATGCATTAATTAGTGGAACATGTGAACTCAAGCTGCATATTCTCCCACTGATCCAGGGATAAATGATTAGTGCAGGAAAGCGCTTTCTCACAGTAAAGGACCTTAGGCCGAGCAAGTGGCTGTGTACAAATTTCGGGAAGCTGAGCCCACATCACTGTCAGCACTGACTGCTTTGGAGGAATGCGCAGGCTGCCTCCAAGGAATGACGCCCCAGCTACCTGGCAGAGGAAAAACCTCCCTCCTCTCCTTTTCATTTAGACACACAGCAGCTGCTTAGCTAATTATCTGGGACAGTGGGTCCCCTCAGCGAGCAGGGTCCTTTGCCCCCACTGGGAGAGGGGGATCCTTTGTTGGGAAAGGATCCTATTACGCCTGCATATGAGAAGAGCTCAGCTTCAAGCCTGCATCCTTATTCCCTTTCTCTGTAAAGGACTCACAGGTGGGGAGTGGGAGGAGGGAAAGACAAAATAGCCTTGGACACCCTTTCCTATCCCATACCCTAAAGCCATGCTGGCAGAGGCTCAAAGAGTGCAAAGAGGCACCTGCAAACCCCAGGGAGCCTGTGGGTTTGGACAGACAAGCAGGGAGAACTCCAGGGCAGGGTCTCCCCTGGGAATGAAAAATACCCAATTCAGCCAGCACTTCAGAGCAATTCTATACGCTCACGCTTAGGGATTTTCCTGCCTCTTTGAGAGGAGAAGTCTGCTTTCCTGACACTGCAAAAAGTACCCAGCAGCAACAGTCCCCGGATTTCCACAGGGAGCGTACACAGGGCAAAACCCCCACTCCGGGAAGATGGGTTGCAGCTAACCTTTTTTGAATATTTCTCTGAAATGCCAAATGTCTTAACTTCTATCACAAGGGAATTAACATAAAACTGTCAGCACAAGAATGATGATATGTTTAAATCTACTGAAAAAAGTATCCGCTCCTCCAGGTGTAAGTGTCCTCCCTTACTTCTTGCTCCTGTGTTTCCAAGAGATATGAAATGACATTCAATCAATTGTGGGAAATGAGTAGTATATAAGAAAAGTCCAGAGGATCAAGAAGAAAGACGATGACCCTGAGGATGAGGAATCAGAGACATGTAACAACAGGTCCTTTTCATTCTGAACACATCATTCCTGAATATCCTGGTGACTCCCCTACCCTTGGTTCTAGGTATTAGTCAGTGCTGGAGGTTCAGCATAAACTACAGTAACATCTAAATCATTCCATGAGATTTAAAAGAAGGAGGTTTTTATGCAGCTATCTGGTAGAAGGGACTTTCCAGTCTTTATCATACTGCACTGTCATGGTTTAACCCCAGCTGGCAGCCAAGCCCCACGCAGCCACTCACTCACTCCCCCATGAGCGGGATGAGGAAGAGAATGGAAAGGTAAAAGTGAGAAAACCTGTGGGTTGAGATAAAGACAGTTCAATAGTAAAAGAAAAATCCACTCACACAAGCAGAGCCAAACAAAGAATTCATTCACCACTTCCCATGGGCAGGCAGGTGCTCAGTCATCTCCAGGAAAGCAGGGCTCCATCACACCTAACAGTGACTTGGGAAGACAAACACCTTCATTCCCAACACTGCCCCCTTCCTCCTTCTTTCCCTTCAGCTTTATATGCTGAGCATGACACCATATGACAGGGAATGTCCCTTTTTGGTACGTTGGGGTCAGTTCTTGTGCAAGCCCAGCCCCCTCGCTGGTGAGGTGGGATGAGAAGCAGAAAAGGCCTTGACTCTGTGTAAGTGCTGCTCAGCAGTAACGAACACATCCCTGGATAGTCTGTCCCAAACTAGGTACTATGAAGAAAACTAACTCTACCCCAGCCAAAACCAGCACATCCCCTCTGGCTGCATAACAGGACTATATAGCTCTCCTCTCAACCATTTCTACCAAACTTCGGCATATTCTGCTTGGTTTCAAGAAAATCACCTGACATGGATAAACCATTAGCCAGAATTTCCCCTTTACAGAGCTCTAAATTACTATCCTTTTGCTCCTGTAGATCCATCCACATGGAACTAGGAAGAACATTTGTCGTGCTATCTGCACACATTATGGCAAACAAATGCCAATGGTTTACACTAAAGGGAGATGTTACAACACAGCACGTGTTTATATACATAGTTAAGTGCAAAAGGAAAATTTAGTCTTCATCTGCTGGATCCAGGCATTTGCAGCTGTGGAAGATGGTGCTTTCTCTGTATGTTGCAGTGCATTATGTTAAGATCTTAAAAACTGATGGGGTCAAAACTTCCTCTTACTGTTTCCATTCCTAAATTACTTAGCGTATTAAGGTCCTGCTTGTTCATAAACGAAAGAAAGGATATATAAGGTGATGCGGGCTGAGAGCAGGGTGAAGCTGCCTGACAAAAAGGGCTACCACTTTTCCTCTTAGTTTTAGATCTCTCTGCTCACTACTGGTTTCCCAATTCTCTACTGCAGAAACCTGTGTCAGTTGCTGCTGTGGAAAAAAGGACATAAGCAATGAGAAAGCCCAAGAGCAGGAGACCACAACAGCAGGTTTCACCTAACTTATAAAGTAAAAATCAGACTGGGACATTAAAACTCAGTGTCAACAAGGAATCACTTAACTCCACAGAAAGCAACAGCAACAATCCCAAGAAACTTGAATAGCTCGTGAATTTCCATTATTAAAACTCCCAGGCTTTTAAAATTAGTTATATCTGGAGAGATAAAGAAAATGCATTGGGTGTTCATTGCCAAAAGACATTTTTTAGAACTGGCTTTCAGGGTCTGGCTGGGGAAAATACTGCAGGCCAGTGGTACAAAAAGCTTTTCCTGCCCTCTATGAGCCAAAGACTGACTGGAACAGCAAGGCAGCTCTGAATCCACTTCCCATCTGGTTATCACCACAGCTTTTATTTCCAGTTCCAAATTACTTCTCTCATGTATCCTTTTTGATTTTGTAAGCTAGAATACAGAATTCCCCTTTACAGTTACATTTCCCAGTGAGTCTGATGCCTACTGATAACTTTGAACCCATGGAGACACTATGTAGGTCTATGCACACAGAACAAACTGCTCAATCAGCTCAGTCTTCCTTCCTTGAAATAAAAAGCCATATTCAAAAGTTACAGCCTTTCCAACATATTAACAAAATGAAGAGCCTCTACCTCTTCAGCCGACTTATTTCAGCTATGGAACAGGCACCATACTTCCCTACAATGATCTATTTATATTGGTCCTTGAATGCAAAAGGCACTAATACGCTCTTTCGTTCTGAAGTGCAGGAAACAGTACTTTGGGTTGACAGCTTCAAAGGAGGGCACTTCTGCATGTCCAAAAAATGCTATGACTGCTCTTCTGTAAAAGTCAAAGGGTTACAAAAGTGAAAAGGCTGCGTAACAAGGTCAAATATTACAGCACCGTATTAGAGCAAGTGGTGACGGAAAAGACTTGAGAGGTCATCTTGTTCATCCCCCTGCTAATGCAAAATTGTTCCCTAGAGAGTAATACAGCAGGAAGGTAGTTGTTATACTAAAATATAGGTTACGTAATTCAAGAGAATGGGGCTGGGAAAAATTGCTAGAAAAGAAAATAATATAGAAGAACTTACTACTTCTTTAGAGATTACTGTAGCAAAACTGAGGCTAAACCATAATTTTAAAAAAGTATGTGGAGACCAATCTTTAATGTTTGTTTCAGTTTACAACTTGGTCTCTGAGTTGCTGACCTGTGTGCTTGTGCTTGAACAAGCGCATCAGCCAGTGCCTCCTGGATTAGAAATATTTAATAAGAACATGATAGTCATGATTTGAGTTTTCTGCTTTTATTCTCTTTTAAACACAGTGCCAACATGTTGCTCTGCATGTTCAATCAGTATTAGTAAACAAAGAGCAACAAGAAAATTATAGCAACCCATCACTAAAAAAAGACAAAAAATTTAGGCACACCCTCACTATTCCTTGAATTATGGATGCCTTATCTGTGCTGACAGCTTGGCAAAAGGCAAACCGTCTGAGAGCAAAGACATCAGAGCTTTGTGCCAAGAACCTGAATGAGCTCCTGAGCTTAAAGCTCATATCAAGTTTTTCTGTTGCATAATACATAACAAAACATGTCAGATGCTACCTCCAAGACCAAATTGTTGCAATGATCCTAAGTCCAGCCTCAGGAAGTGCATCACAACTTAACCAGTCCTTTCCCTTCAGAGGATGCTGCCTCCTAATTAACTGCATGCATTGAAGCACCAGTTTGTTCAAAAATTTGGAAAGCGAGGATGAAACCATTCATCTGATAGCAAGGCAACAGGCAAAAGAGCAGCAGCAGCAGTTCATGCTGAAAACCTGATAAAGCTGCTTCTCTTCAGATTGCTGCTAGCAATTACAATGCTGTGTGCATTTTCAAATAGCTGAGCCTTCATTGCCTATGTATATGTGAGACTTCCCAGTCTCACAGCCATGCTGCTGGAGGCAACTGGTTCCAACTCAGTTTTAGGGGTTTTTTTGACCATTTGAAGTGGCTAAGACCAAGAATCCACCACAAAATCCTCACACACAAAAACCAGTAGATGTTCCTGTGACTGAGACACACTATCCATATTAAGGATTAGTATTTACTTGTACTTCAGCATCCCCCAGAAACATCAGCCACACAATCACAAAGATCCCTTCTGGAGAGCTTCTAGAGGTGGCACCTGAATCCAGTGGAGCTTCATCTTTAGGATTTTTTATCCCAAAATTAATTTAAAAAGAGAATAAGCAAAGTGTTCCAATGTAAATGCCGTGGCATCTTCAGGATATTTATTTCAATTTTTCATTACATTTGGTGATGATAATACTGATTTCTAAAAGAATTTTTAATAATTTAAATTCAATATACAGACCTCCTCAGTCTGAAACTCTTGCCATATCTCCATATAACAGCCTCTTCCTTATGTTAGGAACTTTACTTGTAGCTCATTTTTTCTACACCTGCCTGTCCTTATGTACATCCTCTAATCAATTCACATCCTTAAATGTGTAAATCCAGACACAGTAATTCAACTAAGGCTTTATTGATTTTGAGTAAAGAGGAGAAAGAGCATTTCAATAGACAAAGATTAGGTTTTGCTTCAGTATTACAGTCACACAACAAAGAACAATCCCTTAAGTAATAGTCGCATAGCTCCTAGCAGACGTGATCTCAGTCAAAAACAATAAGCTCATTAACCAGCTTTGTTCTAATAATTTAAACTGCCTTTTCCCATGTGTCTTGATGCATTTTAGGGTTTCTGGAAGGATGTTTCTTTAGAATACTTGAAGGATATAGTTAAATTAACAGAAATTAAATTAACAGAAACAGAGGGAGAATGAAGAAATATCAGATGTGCAGAAGGAAAGACTGCAGCATAAATACTTTTAGCAGATGTCAAAGTAATTCAGGGTCAGCAAGTTTCCCATCACTCTGAAATTGCTGGGACACATGAAAAACACACTATTTTGGCAACTGAAAAGCAAACCCCACAAATAAACTGGAACAGAACCACTAAGATCTCAGGCTAAGTCCATGCCAATGCATGACTCTCATCTGATGCAGACACCAGATGAAGCACATGGCCAGTCCTCCTGCAGAAGGCTGGGGAGGCTTGGAGAACTCAGCTATCTGCTGGACAACTCACTTCCCAGCATTCCTACGGCTGCTGCACCCTGTGCCTCACCATCTCCTGGGCCACACTGGCACACGGGGGTACATCGCTGCTCCATCTGCTGTCCCATGTCTTACAGCAGGAGGGACAAGAACAGGCATCCCAGGAACGTGGCACAGGCACCCTGACCGCTGAACACAGGAGGAAGGAAGGTGACACCCTGGGGCAGCCAACAGCCTCGAGCTTCACACGGTGCACACAGCAGCCCTGCAAGAGAGCGCTGCTGGCCTGTACTCCAGAGCAATCTCCTTGTCCTTCAGTTACTATCTTTTATTGCCACTCAGACTGTTGGGAATACAAAGGCTTTTTTTCACAAGTGCAGACACCTTTGTACTCTCTTAAGGACCTGCACACCAGACTGCAAAGATTCAACAGCGGAAGTACTTAGGTGTTTCACATCCATATAAAAATGATGTAAAAGTAGGGTATGTCTCCACTTTCCAAGTACCATGATCAGGGTGAAAGGAGGTGTCCAAAGCTACATGTATTAAAATCAGGAAATTACTGATAAAAGACCATGTTAATCAGGTAGAAATTTCACTTTTGGAAATTGTCCCTCATTTTCACAGCTGAAAAATATCCTAGATATTCCAGAAACAAGATGTATGATGCTTGTACGGTCCAGAACAGTATGGTTGGATCTTTGAGAGGGAATACAAAACAAATTATCGGAACAATCATTTCACCCCCATTAACAAACACAACAACTATACACCTCTGTGCTAGATGCTTCTCTGAGTTCTATTTGGACATCAGTGAGTTTGGTTAAGTGCATTAGCAGCTGGAGAGAAGCTGGTATATAAATCCACCTACTGCTCTGGCAACACATCTTCCCTTTTGAAACAAAAGCTGGCTGATGCCTCTCCAAGCAATGGTGTGATGCCCATTGGGGCACCAGCTCTTTACCTTTCTCGCTGTCTGCAAAGACAGAGGTGAAAGAGACCTTGGAGCATTCCTAGACTCACTTGGAATGATTTCCTGCCCTCTCAATCTATCCAGATCAATAGTTTTTACAACAAATAATTTAAATGAAAAGTCACTCAGACTATGGGATTCCTTTCCATATGGGCCCACTCTCTGCTGGGCCAGGGCAGCTTCCAGGCAGGTTTGCAAGTTTCCAAGGTAAAAGGAAAGGCTATCCTCACAGAGCTCCAACCATACCACCCTACCAGACATTTACATTTTCAAACACTCCTCAAGCACAATTTCTGTTTACCATACCATGTGGAACTCAGCCTGAACTTGTTTAACACATGTTTGTGTTATTTATCCAAACTCATTCATCACAGTTGTAAAACATCTGACAGACCATGGAGGTTTTCCAGTGTGTATCAGGCCTCTCGCTTCATTCAACCACTGATTATTTCCACTTCTAAGTAATTTGACCAAAGCCACACGAAAGCATTCAGCTATACTAAATCTTTCTCTGTTTGTTATTAACTCAGTCACTGGCTGTAAAGAGCTCTATCTCTCTCTCTACTTATCTAATTAATCAGAAGAATATCTATATACACATGTATATGATACATATTAACACACAAATTGTATACACACATTAGTTATATAAATTATATATTTTTATATATATGATATACATATTCTACACATATAAATGAAATAGTTTCTTTTTAGGAAGCTCCATGGAATAAGAAAAGTTTAATTGCTACATGGATTGAATTGTCATTTGTACTATAAACACAGCCAGCTGCTATGCAAAGTTCTTCCCCATGCAAAATGCACACCTTACAACACACATTACACACATTCAGCTACTTAATGTGAAATTTTTAAATTCTCAGCCATAGGAAAAACATAGTAGCATAAAATCCATGAATTCAAAAATTCACTTTGTATAAGCACACCAAGTCAATGGAGTTTTGACTCAGATCCTGAAACTGGAAAGTAAAAACTGTTCTTTCTGTGATTACCGAGCATAAGCACTGTATTTATTGCCTTTTTACTTCTTGTCTTTTGCAGAAGAAAGGTTTTCACTATTCCTCTTTATTCCTCTTTTTTTTTTTTTTTTTTGCATACTTGCCATTGCTCATTAATCACACCGACACAAGTCTGTAACTATGAAACTAGAAACAAACTAACAGCTAAGATCTGCAAGAACATTAAAAGGATCAAATCCTATCTTCTATCTAGGCTTCCTAGAGTCAAAAAAATACAGTTCCAAAGGTGTCATATGTGCTGCAGGAATTCAAGATCTGGTCACTGTTCCCGACAAACACACAACTGATTGCTGTATGGTTTGGCTGTCTCATATGCTACTTTTTTTCCCCTTTGGTATAAAAACCATTATGAACTACATCATCACACTTTGACTTGGCAGCACAGGCTGGTTAGTGCAGACCTCAGGAGTAAATAAATAAGTCCCTGTCCTTTCTCACTTCAGGAATCAGAAGTGTCCTAGGAGTAAGAGGCCAAGGTAAAAGCTGGGGCAGTAAACAGAGAATGAAAATACTCTGCTTCTCTTAAGTCAATGGTGTTGTGCCATTGCCTTTGAGAATCTCTGTGTTCCAAGGGCTAGTATGGATCTGACCCCTTTTCTCCCTCACTTCCCACCCTATTATTATTTCTAAAGCCTATACAGAGACACTGGAAAAAAAGGATGATGACAAGGGATGAGTACAGAAGACAGCTCCAGCAAGAAAACAATAGGGTTTGCACATCTGATTATATTCTATTGCACTCAGAAAACAGGAAAATGTGGCTTTTTAGAAGAAATGCAGAATATATTATTACTGTCATCTACAGAAGGAAAACCATGAAGAAATGACCAGTTGCTCAAGGTTGCCTCAGTGGTGTTCCTGGTCTGCAATCACTACTAATCTTTCATATAGAAAGCAGGCAATGAAGCTGAAGGGACAAAAGACTTTAAGAAAAAAACCCAACAATATCCTTATTCTTTTGACTGAGGAACCCTTTCTTACTGTATATTTCTTTTTTATTGCTCTTGGCAAGGCTTTTTATGCAAGTAAGTGCCCTACAGCCTACTGTCATATGCTGTATATGAGACAACCTCTCAAGTGTGTACAGAAAACTTCAGCTGATGTAGGATTTGGCAACTTGCTTGTTAAGTGGCACTTTAGTTCATGAGCATATTAAATCCATGATGCATAATCTGCTTGGGCAGCCTGCTAGTTTTAAGATGTTAGTCTAGACCTATAAAGCCCTAAATGTCTTGGGACCTGTTTATCCAGGCATTGAGCTTTTCTGGAGGTTTTCTGATGAAACAAAAGTTATAATCAGAAAATTTCAGTCACTATATTGGAAACACTGCATTCAAAATCTCTTGCAGCCAACAAACTTTCTTTAGATCCAAGACAGGATCCCAAAGAAGTTTACCTATATCCATTGTAACGGAGGACTCAGGAAGTATATGGTCTTCAGCCCTAAGACTGACTCTGTGGGAAGCTGTGGGGCTGCACCATGGTGAGGCAAATCAGAGAACAAAACCACAGATCCTAAAAAGCTGAGAGCTCTCAGAGCCCAAAATGCACTGCAGACAACCCAGAGAGCCCAATCCTGAGTGCAAGTGCCAAAAATCAGTCACAAATTTCAGAAAAGAAAAATTCATTTGTACTCAGTTGTTCACTTCAATATCAATTTTCTGCAGAGGTATTAGGATGGTATTTCCTGGGTAGTTTCCGAGTTGTGCCACAGAATATTGGGTGTGTTTGTGAAAGCTCTGTCACTCCTCACTCCCTGCAACTTCAGGGTTTTGCATGTCTGGAACAATCTTATTTTTTTCCGGTGTTTCATTAGCAGCCCCTTTCTGAGAAATGCCAGGTGGCACCATGCCCAGAATCGCTTGCCAGCTAATCTCAGAGGATTGGGCATCATGCCATTTGAATTAAAAGAGCTCAGCTCTAACTTACTGATAACATTTAGGAATCAAACCAATAAAATAGGAGAACAAACTGAATACAAATAACCTCTGAATGCACACAGATGATAGCTTTTAACTGAAAATGTATACAGTTGTGGAGAGAAAAAAAAAGAAAACAAAAACCAAAACAACAAAAACAACAAAACCAGTAGAGGTCTTTTTTCCAAAACTTAAACCAGGGTTCAAGTGAGAAAAATCAGCTATGATTGCATTAGTTTCTGAAAACAGCAAAAAGAAAAAGAAGGAATTTGCACATTTAAGTACAGAGTTAACGTCACAGGGTTCCCTGCAACAGGGAGCTCAAACTTTAGGCAAGCTGTGCTATGCCAATCACCCCATGAAGTGCAGAGGAGAAAGAGGAAGAAAAGAATTTGCATTTGAAGGGAACAATGGAATTTCCCCCTCAATCCCTTCATTCTGGCATTTTGACATGTCCTTCCTAAAATAAGGCCGACATTTAATTTATGAAGACCAATAAAATCATAAATAGCCAGTTAAAAAGTCTGCATAATCCTAATGTTGTCCACATCAACAGTAAAACATGGGATACTCCAGCATGTGCACGTAGACGAGCAGGCAAGAACACAGACTAAAGATTCTGTAAATTATAAACTATTTTTCTATCACGAGTTTTTAAGTTTTACAGGCTAGAAATTCCTACGTACATCCCACCCCAAAGGAGGGGTAAGGGAAGGAAAAACATAAGGCTAATAAGGATGTGACTATTAGGAAATAAAACAATTCAAAACCATTTCCTATAACACAGTTACATAAAAATATGGGAGGCAACTTTGGCTTTCTCTGACTGCTGTCTTTATAAAGCGTAACTGTTACTTACATCTTTGTCCTCTATTCTTTCAGAGACCACGAGTCAGTACAGGACAGCTCTTTTTCCTTTCACTTCATCATACATGTCTTGGAGGGTCAGATAGCACTGGTCTTGTAGTATTTTACAGCTAATTAACAGAGATAACAGCTAATCAAATTAAATAAATCATACAGAGAAAACTGTCCTTTTCCTGTGGCATAACAACATCCAGGAAATTTTTATAGGAGAAACAACTGAGACAGGCGTTGGCAGGTCTCTCTCCATCTTACAAGCAAAGATAAAGCCGTTTTAACTTTGGTTGGAACAATCCCCCAACAGTTTGGGTGGATGAAGGCCTGCAAAAGTCGCTTGTTTTTCCGGCTCTGTTTGCAAACATGGACATCAGCCACGAGCAGACACTTCAGCACCCTCCACACAAAGGCAGATATTTCCACAACCTTGTGTGAAACGCCTGCCCTCTCCCTGTCTTTGCCCTTCGTGTGCCCCGCTGCCTGCGGGGGGCTGCAGGGACCCGCTCATCTTGTGCTCCCAAGGGAGGAGGGGAAGCCAAGTGTCCACTGGGGCTGTGACAGTGAAAAAGGAGCTCACACGCAGGCAACTCTGCCCCTACCCAGTACGCTGCATTCAGTGTCTGCCCTGAGCAGCCCTCGCCACTCCATGAGACCCCAGCTCCACAAGCCTTGCCTCGAGGTGCCCACACCAGCTGGCATTGACGGAGCAGAGATGTAATGCACGGCTTGCTGCTAGCACCCATCGCTGGCTCCTGCCATCCATGGGTTCTCCTGCAGACACAGCCTGATAGCCCAGGCCAGTGGAGCACAGGGGAGCCTAGAAATTAACCCTTCAGCACTCCTTGTCTTTTCTCCTGGCATGGCTTGCAGAAATGACCACATTAGAAAGAAGTAAAAAAGCAGATCACTATTGAAACACTGAATTTAATCTGTAATACCTTAATTACAAAACACACATTTCTTCCAGTGAGAATCACATCTGACTTGCTACTGATCCAGGCAGAGATTCAGAGGAAAAAGGACTAGATTGTGAGGTGCTGTCCATAAAAATGTCTACTACTGAATTTGGTAGCTACTAATCATTCTGGGGTGCTTCATCAATCCTCAGCAAAGCTTGCTCATGACAAGACATGCAACAAAGCAAGAACAGAACCAAACCCTGCTCTGATGATAGTAGAGCAGATTGAACCTAGAAATTAATGAAGGACAAGAAGTGGAATTACAGATGACATTCGTACAAGGTCACTTCCACAGCACAGCAGTGTGTTTTCATACAGATCTTTGAGCTGCTGTGGGGCTGGATTAGTTACAGTGCTCACACTGACAAAGTTAGTCAGATTTTTAAATGATTCCATTCATCCCATTTCTTTCAAGGACATTAACATACCTTACAGAAGTCCTCAAGACATCAAATGCTATGGATAGCCAGAAACTACCCAGGTTTATCCTTTGTGTTATATCACCTCCATCGTCAATACTACACAGTCATGTAAGATGAATTTGCAAGAAACATACACACACATACAAACACATACATATAATCAAAGAATATTGTCCCATTTGCACCTTGTTTTAGTCACACTTTCGATCACAATACACTGTTGTTTACCTCTACCAATAATATGACTGGTAATTTATCAAATACCTGAATACCAAAAGAGACATTTCACTGAAAAATTACATGCCCTGAAAGATGTAAAGCAATACTGACCACACCTGCTTTTGCTTTGGCATGCTGGGCTTCCCCCCCTCATGAACTGTGACAACAGACAGATTATAGTTTACAGATTGTAAGTAAAGTACCCAGGATAAACAAGACCATTAGCTATAAGCAATCAGAAAATCACCTCACTT
Organism: Corvus brachyrhynchos; assembly: GCF_000691975.1. Taxonomy (NCBI): domain Eukaryota; kingdom Metazoa; phylum Chordata; class Aves; order Passeriformes; family Corvidae; genus Corvus; species Corvus brachyrhynchos. The sequence continues at coordinate 1,867,173 of NW_008239054.1, read as the reverse complement.
CAAAATCTCTGACACTAGAAAACAAAATGGGAAAAAAAATGAAAAAAAAATCAAAGTTACTGTGAGAAGCAACCCAGGATCTGAACTTCAGATTCAATTACTCCCTAAGCCCTGGATTCGTAGATGAGCCTGAATGTGGCAAACGGGCTCTCTCTAAAGACTGTCAAAACAAATGAGACTTTATTATGTAATTAAAATCAAGCACCGTTTTTCTGTCATTACATCAGAATTTGCCTAAAGAAATCAACATTTCTGAAGCTGGAGCACTCTAGCCATGCAACACGTGCTGTCAGAGGTAGGTTAAATCAGCTGGGAATCCTAAGTGCCTTCAATTTTCCCTAGCAGTTACTTCCTTAGCACTAAACTACAGTGAATCAGTACACTGCCAAGCATATTTCCTTTTCCTTCTCTTTTTGAGATATTGTCCTATGAAAATCCTATCTAAAAGAAATCTTTTGCTGGTGGATGGGAATTACTTCCCAGGCTACAGCCTTCAGAATGTCACTGCACTACCTACCCACCAAAGGCTTCTGCCACAAGATAAACATGTTTGTGTGTGCCTTCTCATGCTTTTGTTTTCTCTCAGACTGGTTTCTGAAAGACATAGCAAAAGACTGTGAACAGATTTGTGTAAGTGCTTTGGCATGGGAATGACTTCACACAGCAGCATTTCCATACCACCAGCAGGACAGTGCTGGTCCAGCAGCACAAACTGATGTCACACCAGTTTGTTCTGTCTGGAGACAAACTGCTCCCCCTCCCTATAGACCAAACCTGCAGAATCCACAGACACAGTTCTGCCTAAATCTGAAGAGATTAAGTGATGGCAAAAATGAACTTCTTTTTTTCACTTACAAGACAAGCACAAAAAAAAAAAATCACCAAAAAGCTACAGATATGGAATGCACACATTTGGTTTGTGCTTTCCTCCCTTCTGATAAACTTCTTAGTTTTAGTCAAAAGTAGCCTTCATGACAAGTCCTTGGTTGAAATCCTTGAAACTTTTACTCATTTGGCTCACTTAGATGAAAGCCCAAAACACAAAAACTTTTGTTTTCATGCCATCCCCAGCAAGTGGAACCAAAGCAAAGACTTGACAGCTATTTTGTGTTTGAAATATTGGCTTCAAAGCAACGGGGACAGCACAGTGTGGGTGGGCCTGACACTACAGCTGTCTTAAAACAAAGAGCCTATATATCAAAAAAAGTTCACAAGAGACAGGATTTACCCGGAAAAAATTACATCCAACAGAAATGAGGATGAGGAAGAGGACATGCATGCAACATATGTTCAGGGAAAGCAGGGGGGAAGGGTAATGGTGCAGTTAAAAAAACTAAAAACAAACAACAAAAAGATACTGAAGAATGTTGTATCCACTTGCAGGTGTAACCATTTCAGTTGGAAGTATTTTTTAAAGAGCTTTCTGACTGCATTACACTATCAGTGCAGTATCATAAAATGAGAAGAGTTCTAGAGCTAGTAATGGGGCAAAACACTCAAAAAAGCATTTGTATTCAAATGAGACATCCCATACATCTATATACTGACTTGGAAAAACAAGATCCATAGGGTAAGTGAATAAAAATATCGATGAGGTAGTTAAACTCTAGATCATTCTTTTCATCTCTATAGTCCATTGCAATGGATTGGGAGTGACTTTGCTGTTTAAGCAATAGGAAGCAGCAAACATTAAAATATCACACTCACAAAATTCTTGTTGGCATGTATTACCAAAATAATAGAAAGCCTAATTTTAAACAGAAGTGAAACAGATGAAGGTTACAGGGGCAAATCATTGCCACAATTGTGCCTGTGCCTGAGTTTGCCAATGGAGTTTATGACAGGTGAATATTTTGATTGCAGCATCCGTTTAGAACATTTGACAGGCTTCCAGGCACTGGGAGCTGTAAGTTCTGAGAGCCTAGATTTTCTCCTTTTACTGCTCCAGCTGCTGAAGCCAGTGTGTTCACACACAGCAGCAGTGTCTTCCTATGCCTGTCCCAACAAAAAGGCTATCAGGAAGTAAATCAACGTGGGCTCATTTGTGTCCCTCCCTCCTGGGACTGCACGTAACAATACAACACAGCTGGACACAGCCACCTCACCTCTGAAAGATCCACTTTGCTAATGAAAACTGATGAAAATGTCACCTGCGGTTTTGGAAAGGCCACCACGGTGTCACAGTACACACACTGTGCTTGAAAATGGCATTTCATCAAATCTCAGAGGTAAGCTGATTCACCTTCGGGACACATGCATTGCAGATTTGAGAACTGTAACGACACACACCCGTGTAATGCTGAAATCAGTACCCTGACACCTCCTCCTTGGAAAAGACAGCGCTCTGGGTTACGCTGCAATATGTCAAACAACATTAGGAGCCTCTCCCTGGAGTCCTGATGACCCACACCACACATACCCACCACTCTCAACCTAACGGCCTAACAGAGCTGTGGTTTTTTGGGCCAGCAATAAAGAATATCATCATCAGGGGCAGAAGCATTAGTTTAAAGCAAATCAGTATACCTTTGTATTGTAAATCTCTTCTTTCTCTCACAAACACATGGACAGAAACCTGCTATTCACCAGCTGTTCAACAAAATTATTTCTGTGTAGAAGCTGGGACCCTTCAACTAAGAATAACCATTTACTGGGGGACAGAGGGATCTCCTTGATACCTAGAGAGAAAGGACATCCATAGCTCCATTTGCTCCCAAAAGGGCACTTCACTTCAGGGGCCCCCACACAGATGAAAGCTGCAAGTCTTTCTTGCAAACCTCTCTTTTTTTTGTTTTTCCCTCTTGCCAACTATGATGACTCCATAGTCACTGATAACAAAAGCAGATGTTTACAGCCACATGGGAGGCTTCCCTGTATACGGTGGCTACTGCATTACACTGCATTAATCACTCCATGACATCTACCATATGTATCACATTGATTAGTAGGCATTTTAAATCCCATTGACAGTGGTGGGATTAGACGTGCGCAAATATTAAAATGTAGACTCCTTCCCCATATGGTGATCATAAAAATGATTCTCTAAAACACTGTTTTTTTTCAAGATCCTCATTTCCCCATATGAGAAGCGTGTGGATGTTTATATATCTTGCTGAGAAACAAAAATTAGGTTTTCTTAGCACTTAATGCAATTGCAAGATCTATGATGAAGCCTTCACACTGTCTTTTATGTATTTTTTATAGATTTTAGAAAGCAGAATTTTCCTTCTATTTTGCATATTTTTGGAGACAGTGCAACTATATCTGTCATTCAACACAACTGACTACCTTGGTAGATTTCTCTACTGATATATCTAGAAAAGGTTCTGAAAGAAGAAACAAATATCCTTAAAATGACTCACTGATATGTTCAGATCATTGTTACCTGGCCCTGGCTGGGGAAACTCGACCTGTGAATTGCTTCCTGCCATCCACTTAGTTTTGTTTGTTTTCCTCTGGTTCAGTACAGATTATTGGTCTGATTCACTGACTGCCTTTCATCTGACACCAAACCTCTCCATTCCGACCATCAGTTTTGCTTTCATCTCTGCTGAAACCAGTGCTGGAGCATCTGATCTTCTATCAGCTCCATCCCTAATCATTATTACAACTAAGACCTGCTAGTGCCAGTATAAATGTTAGGTCATTGGAAAATTATGGGTACAATTTACAGACTAAGCATTTCCCTGAAATTGCAAGTACAGCTGTAAATTAGTAACTCACACAAACATCAGTGCATTAAATGGAACAGAATTACTCATTAGCTGAGACCAAGACATCCTCAATAAACTTGTATTAGACATCCATGCACAGCAGAATCTGATTATCCTATGGTGATGGAGGAACAGATTTCATCCATCAGATGAGGATGGATATAACACGTGAAACTTTTCTGGTGATGTAATTTACAAAGAAGACTTGGTGTATGATGTTGTCTGGGATCTGGCGTTGTTACAACAAAATCTTGAGGAGATGACTTCCAAGAAAATACATTTTATAAACATCACCTATTACTGCAAGCTCTGTGGTGCTGACTTCCAATTGCACATTCATTTCCTATGCCAAGCAGAAATGTGAAATCTCGTATTATTATCTGAATATAACTTCAGGGGATGCTGGGATTCAGCTGTTGTAACTAACGAAGCCCATTTTTAGCGTTCATTTACTGTCATAATGGGAACAAGCTGTTTTCTTTACAAGGCTGATTTCATGCTCAGCATGGCCTACCATAGTATATTCATGAGGAACAATAAAAGTAGGTAAAATTATCAGATAAAATCCCTGATCTTTCATACAAATAACTAAGGTGTTACAAAATCAGATAAAAAAGCATTTTTTTTAATGAAACACTAGGTAACAGACTAGACAGCCTGGTCTCTTTTTGCTGTACTGCAGAATGCACAGCCTGCTGGGTCTCCTGCCTGTCTGCCTTGGGATCCAAGCTCTACCGTGAGAGAGAAACAGGACAGTTCCAGCTCAGCCACCCCTATAGATTAGGGTGTTTGGGATCTGTGTGTTGGCAGGGCTCCAGGATGCTCTGCAGCACACTGGGGATCTGGTAAGAACAAACACATGTTATATCTCAAAATGCCCCTGGCACAGGATAACAGGTAACATGCAGGGGCATCTCTCCACCTTCTTTCCCTGCCCTCCCCAGCCCAAATGGACAAGAAAAGGCAACTTTGCAAATAACTATGTATAGGGATAACTTTTTCTTGGCAGGCTTCCTCAGAAGAAGTGAGTTCTTTTTAAGGATAATGGTGAACGATCTTAGGAGCAACTCAAGCTTTTTGGTAGGCTGATTCACAGGCACTGAGTGCCCTTAAACTGACAAGCAGCATCAAAGGTCTGTCTCCTCCAGCACCTCCTTCTCTTCATGTCATGCAAAGAACTGTTGGGGCTACAAACTCAATGTTGTGTTTCGTATCATCTTACGGGTAGTAAATTTAAGCTCAACTCCCTAGACAGCCCTCCTTGTGCTGGAAAGATGGGAGAATAGAGCATTTACATTCGGGAGCGTTTTTCTCCATTCTGGCGCAAGTTGTGCTTCGCATGACAAAACAACACTGCATGAAAGACAGCAGCTGTGGCTGTGCCAACTCTCAAGCATGCCTGTGAACTCTGGATAAGTTTTAATTTCACACTAAAGAGCTTGTTAAGTCTCATTGGGACCTTCCTATTAAGTATTCCAACTGATAGATTCTGCCAGCTGCAAACTAATCCCATCGAGGTAGGCCCTTGCTGCAGCTCTCGAGTGATAGAAGATGCATCTGGCTGCATGCACACATTTCTCCTATCAGCTACTGCTTCACTGGCTCTTAGATCTATACCATAAGCATCCTCACAATCCTTTCTCCTTGACCAGAATTAATTACAAAGAAAGTGATCTGGGAGGTGAAGAACTGACGTACACTTGGACAACCCCAACACAATGATACTCCTGCAAGCAGGCTTATGCCTTGACTACTAAATTCCTCAGCACCTGCAATTGTTAGTGAACCCCCAAAGCAAAAAAATACCATTTCTGTGCAAAGATTAAGTATTAGTCTTTGCCTAGCTATTTTTTGATTATTTTCTCATATTTTAAATGGGCAGAATAGGATTTTCATACTTAAAAGAAATTCAGATATGGCTTTGGAGAAGACTACTTTAAGTTGTTTCATGATAGATTTATCTGGCAGCACGAGTCAAACATAAATAGATTTCCTAATGCATGCAAGGTGGCACCAAACATTTGTTACATTCAGAAGAGATTAGTTTTACTTTAAAAGGAGCAGAGGCAAAGCCGACACATCACACACAACTACAGAGAATGCCAATCTCCAGCCCAAGGGGCATGAAACTTGCTGCTGTGCACCTCTTACACCTGGGTTTTCAAATAGTTGGGTAGTGGAGCCAAATGTCTTCACAAATTTTGTTGCACTTGGAACTTTACTTAGCTGCATGGCCAGCAATTTGCTTGCTGTTCAGACCCTCATCAGAGACCTGAATGGCATCTTGCTTTATTACTCAGCAGATTTTAGACTTTAAAATAATTTTAGAGTAGCAAGGGGGGTACAGGGGGAGTTGTCAAGACGCTTTAGCTCCGATGGCTATGATCTAGGATTTCAATCTCCTTTTGAAACAGCATGATTCCCACACAAGTCCAGCATGAGAAGTCGAGCTCTGTTGTTCAGTGGCACCACTCCTTCCCTAGCAGCAGACACTTGGAAACGGCAGAAGGTGCAAAACCCAACTGACTCTAAGTTCTCCAAAACATTAGAAAAACACGAATCTGAAGCTTGCAGCTGCATTTTATCAGATTTATCCATATAAATAGACCAAACCCAAAGTGGATCCAGACCTGAACTTTTCACCTTGTGTCCCTCTGTGACGAAAATGTATCTCATTTTATTACTCAGACTAGAAATTCTTTAAAGACTTATATTGTATTTCTAGCTAAGGAATGATGCTCTCACCAAAACCCTACTGTGCTATGGTGCCTAAAATAGTTAGCTCACTAATACTGTCCAGGTTTGGAGGTTACATTCTGAACAACGTTTTGACTGAATAAGGATTTTTTAATAATCTTTTCAGTTTTCTCCCATCATTTACCTTCTTGGAGCATAAGCACTCTGAGCCTGGACTGGTTACAAATATCAGTGAAGAGAACACTGCTCTCCTGTGGGCACTACCAGAACACCATTAAGAAAGGAAGAGATGTTCAAGAGGATATCACAAGTCTTTTGTCTGGTCTTCAGGGTATCATATACCTTGGAATGTCTCATTAACTCTTGGATAAATGTCTCCCATAATGCATAATAAAATTACTGAAGACTGATCAACTACCCTTCTTTATCAAGCCCTGTCCTTCATCAAAACCAGACATGTTCACAGTGATTCTGAGGTGTTTCTTTCCCCAAACTTAAACCTGAAACACCCCCCTTCCAAACTGGCAAATTGCGAAATTTCAGACACCGTTAAAAATAAAAAAGTATGAATCACATGCAAATCACATGCACTAAACAAACATTATTAGTATGTAGGTTTTGGGGGGATTTTAGACCTCAGAAGTTGGGAGTTTGGGTGTAATTAACACATTTTTCTGGAGCCAACTCTCCTTTAGTTGTCCTAGTGTGAAATGAGGGAGATGCTGATTTTCTTGTTAAAGAACAAGGACGGATAATGTTACTGCTTTCCAAGTTCTATCTCAGGGAGTAAAGCTCAGACAGCTTTGAGTTGCAGTCACCACTGCATTCAGTGTCAAGGTAACAAGAAAAGACAGCAATACCTGATGCCTAAGCTACTGCATCCCACTTGACTGAAGCCAGCCTGCACAGGGCAACACAGGGATCTCCAAGCTGGTAACACAATCTGGTTAGTTTCCTTATAATAAACCCAAGGTGATTTTACTGGGTTTTGCAATAAATATTTATAGGCAGTAGTCAGCTTTTTAGACTTATTCAGATACCTAAATAAGTTCAAAGCATCTCCAGGCAACCTGCAGATTCTGAGGGACCTACCTCCTTGACAACTGAAAGGGGCAGGTAGCTCAACACAAAGGTACTGCGAACAAAAAGCAGCACCAGAGCTTGCTATAGCCACAACTGGCTACTGTGCTGTATTTAAATGGAGGATGGGCCATGCTGCTCAATCACTCAAAGCAGGACAACTTTCTTTAAAATTAGTGGAAGTTGTCAGTGGATGTCAGGATTCACAATCTGGTTTTTTTTTTTTCTTCTAGGTCTGCTTGAAAATCCATACAATTTAAAGCTTAATTTTAATTGTTTAGTGTTGTGGAAACAGATGATTAAGCTTCACAAAAAGCAACAGTCTTGACTCGTAGGAGATGATTGAAGCAGACTGCTTTTAAATGAAGTGAGAGCTTTCTAGATCAGTTCTGGAGAGCATCTGCTGCACCACTCATTCACTTGTTCTCTGTTGATTTTTTTCCTCTGCTTAAATTCATTACTAGCTTATTTTTCTTGCTTTGGTAGTGATGGGAGTCAATCCTACCACAAGACAGTTTTTATTTATTACTAACCTTACAACTCTTGACAGCAGTAAACTTATGTTTGTGTAAAACACACTTAAAAATAAACAGTGTTCTGCTCTACAACCATACAAAAATAGATGAAGCCTAACATATGAAAAAGAATAAGCAAGTCCTCAAATGAGGTGCTGTGTGTATCTACAAGGTACAATCACTGGAAAAGAAAAAGTGTAAAGGAATTAATTTTTCCATCAATGAATAAAACCAATTCAGATTTCCCAATTTCTTAAATTACTTGAGATATATACCCCCACCCCTCTTTACCAAGGCTGCAGTGCTGCAGCATGTCCCCCAAACAGCTTCTAACAGCCCCCAAACTTACAGTATCTAGGCAAGAGGTGCAGAACTCAGATGTGCAAAACACTGTACTTGGTATGTAAAAAGAAGATTCCTGATCCTTGATCGAACCCTGTTGCAAACTAAATTAAGAGCAACACTGGCTACACTGCTGTGCAGGATGCTCACAGGTATGAGTTTGGAGAACCTACTCTCATGTTAGTCCATGAATATGCAACACAAAGAACACTGGATTAAAACAACTCCAACATAAGCCTGGGTTTATATAAATTACAAGATGACTTTAAGATGGCTACCTGCACTGAGAGACAAGAAACCAGAGCTCAGTCCTTCACAGAAGTCTCTCTTGCATTTGTTCCTGTGCTGCTGCAGATGCAAAAGCAACAGATCCGTCTGAAGGGCAAAGGAAAACATGGGAGCAGCAGATCTCCATTTCTGCTAAGCAGAGAGGAGTGGATTCTCATAACAACAGATCAGCTGCGCCAACCAAGAGCTCCTCTCATCATCACCGTGGCATCATCTGTCCCTGGTGGAAATCTGGAACTACATTAATTACAAAGTGCCATGGTTTCAGTTTGCGATACCTGCAAAGAGTAATCAAGGTGCAAACATGCTTCTACACCCAACTCAGCAAAAAAAAGTATGAAGTTACAGAATCAAAAATAATTTAGGCTGCAAAACAGAAGTCAAGGACATCTACTCCAACCACCCACTCAAAGAAAGGCTTTGAAAACCTAGGTATGAGCTAGCTGCTGCACTGCATGCAATAAAACTAGAAAACGTCAAGACATCCAATTCCAGCATTCCCTTTAGTGGGACCATAGTTGGCTACATCTAGTTGTGAAATCTCCATTGTCCTAAAGAGAACTATCAGATCCACTTTCTTCCACTCATTGGTTCTCAAATGCAAGGCACATATCATTTGAATGGCTGTTTTTTCTAACCAAAGACATCCATTACACCCAAGAATCTGCAGCTGTTAAAATTGCTTAGGCTCCTACACTGAAATAGCTGTCTGGCTACTCAGAAGCAAAGGGTGAGACTTTACAGGGTGGTTAAAGGGAGCCCAAATTTAAACATGAGACATAAAAAAATACATACACTTGGGCTGAAAGAGAGAGCTGACCAGAAAGGAATTAGAAATAAATTTTTGCAAATTAGATAATTAATGTAGACAGTGATCAAATTATGGGTGAAAAAAAAAAGAAGAAAAAGAGCAAAATATCATTAATGATAGTACTTTTCTTGTTTCCAGGCTTTGAAAGCAATTAAATAAATACTAAAAGACAAGGGTGCTTTAGAGATAAATGACTTTTATCCCACCTCTCTGTCTCTCTCACTGCATGAGTTTAAAATGGCAGTGCTTCTTAGTACTATATATAAAAGGTAGGGACTTGAGGGACTTGCTCACATTGCTATGTCAAGTGAGTATCTCCAGCAGTTTGCAAAGTTTATTCAATTCACATTTGAAGTTCTCCATGCAGGCCTTCTGAAAGCATGCAATGTGTGAGCAAATGGCAGAACAAGTGGTATAAGCCTACTTTTACCAAGAAACAATGGATAGCTCCCGTTTGCTCCAAGAGGTTGTATGTGGCCATGAATATTTGGTTGCTTTACTGCTCTGCCTATCCTGATCTGTTTAAAATGCTTTTTTTTTTGCTTTAAAATTTTCCTCTCTGTGTCCTCTAAGAGTATTTGAGTTCTGCCTGAGCCTTGGTAGTTATTTCATTACTGTACTGCCAATTACTGCATTAAGCATACAGATTTTTGGATCTTTACAGAAGTGAATATATATCCCTTGCTTATTACACCAACCAGACTTTGTGATTTCCCATTACAGCTGCTTTCCTAAGGTATCCCTCAGTTAAACTGGGTAATTACACTAATTCTGTACTCTCCCACAGCCTAGCCTTATTTGCTGATGTCTTTCTCACCCTTCAAGTGTTTGTTCTACTGACAGCAGCAGACCTTCAGCCAACGTCTGCTTTGCCACAGGGAATATATCCTGGCATGAAGGGCTGGGGGTCACTTCCAGCCAGGGGTGACATGGGTTGGAACCAAAACAAAAATGCCCACGTCCATCTGTTCTGCTTATGGACCCTGTGGTCTCCAGCCATAAGGGTAGGATACTTCACACATAAACCCAAAATGCCAATTGTGCAATTCCTTACAGAAAATAAGCCTCTGGCCACTCAGATTTAGCCTCATCAAACAGCTGCCAGTGCAGCAAAAATAACCCAGTGCTCCTGCAGAGCATGAAACAGTGAATGTTATCACATCACATTGGAACCTCAGCACCATCAGATGAAGAGAAACCACAAATACTTCAGCAACACCTTTGGTGAAAGCATACCTTCAGCCATAATTAAGCACTGAAACAGAATGCTGCTATTTAGGTATTGTTTAAAATGTCATGCATTTAAAACGCCCACTTTTGAAAGGTCTCCTCGGGGCATACGAGGAGATCAAGTGTCTCACAATGAGGCTGCAGTTAGGACAGACTAAAGAAGAAATGTGACTGAAGTTGGATTTTTATACATAACCATGAGTCCCATCATGCAGCTGATACTTCCTCTTCTCAGTGAGGAAGGAGTTCATTTAACTGAGAGTAACCTACAAAGAAAATTTCTGATTCCTCTGAGAAACTCTCTGGGTAGGCATGTCTGGATCCATGTTAAAGGTTAAAAAATACTCTGAAGTCATGCTGAAGTAAAACATTGGAGTTTAGAAACTTGCAAATATCATGACCTCTTACATCTATGACATCTTTTCTATGTAAGCAGTTAAGACTTAACGTCATCAAATAAATATCTCACATCAGAACTTATCCATAATCAAGCTCTTACAAAGTGATATGTACCTGTTATGTACCACTTTCAGATCAAACCACTATTTAAACTCCATTGATGAAGATTTGTCTCTGAAATTCTCATGTTTTCTGAGAATCTGAAATCCTTCAAAGGAATTTCTTTTTATTCAGACAGATAAATAAAATATTCTGGTAAATGAGTAATCAAGATTAACGTACAATGGCTTACCATGACAACACTTTGATTCCAGTACTTAACGTAAAGTAATAATTATTGCCATATTACTGCCATAAATGCAACACAATTTGGGATTACAGCTTTCTCAACTTGGAAATTTCTTGTGCACACTCAACTGTTGAAGCCATTTAATACAGTTTCTAATCCTGCATAAAATCCTATAACTACAGAAGCCTTTTCCTGTAGTTCCAGTACAACTGAATTATTTCAATTTCTCCCACCCTGTCCCGAATCCCTTCAGCTTCTACAGCAATGATGCATAAATATGCAGTTAATACAGAGACATTAGAATCGATTTTGAAAAATGTCTTCCAAAGCCTCAGCAATTAGAGCAACAATTCAGATTAAAAGGTGTAGCTCCCAAAACCCAAGTTTTCACAAATGTTTAAACTTCCTCTCTGCCCCAATTCTTCCCATGGAAGCCAGAGAGACCCTGCTGCAGTGTGGGCATCATATAGTTGGGGAACTAAACTTCACCTCCTTAGCAAGCTGTGAACACCACACAGAAACTTCAGGTGGTTCAGCTCTTGTCAACAATGCCGGGGCACCCATCGCAGCTGCCTTTGCGTTTCTGCTGGTATTTGAGTGCCTGTGTGTACACAAGCAAGGCTGAGTGCAGTTTTCACGCCTGAAGCTCTGCTAATGCCGGCCAGCATTCGGCACACACCCCTAATGACATATTTTTAGGACTGTTGAGAGCCTTAGTGCACCCCTGCTCTCCTCTGCTAGCCATAACATGGTACCACAAATAGCTTAGCAGTTGGCAGTGCTTTCTATGTCTCATAAAAAGTTACTTCTGACCACAGACCAGGCTTTTCTAAATGTACTACTCTGTCCAAACAGGCAAAATATATTGTGGGTGTAATGCTATCTTTTTGGGCAAATATCCTAGACAGAATTTAACTTTTGTTTTTATTTTTTAATAGTTTGATCTAGAATTGCAGCCTGAAGACTCAATATGAAATTGCAGCAAACATTTTTGTGTTACTTTTTTAATCTTGGCTTATTCTATATTGTTTAGAGAAATTCCACAGCAGCAGGGCTAAGCATAACAATTGTTCTCATCACCTTTTAAGCTCCAAGAGTTATCTGTTGCATCAGATCCAGTTTTTACTTATAGTCCTCTCTACAATCACCTCGTATCTGTTAGTGGCCTTAGGTTTGAAATACGGTCTGAAATCCCACTCAGATGCAAGGGACTGACTGAAAAAATACTGGGAAACTACCCAGGCACAAAACTGTACTGGAAGGTAATCATTCTTCCCCTTACTCCTGACTTGTTCCTTTCAGCCCTCAGTTACACACAACCTTTTGTCTTCTCTATTGCCCGTAGCAGAACAAAACCCGTGCACAGTTTAGCTGCCTTCCCTAGAAGAGGGCCTGGGGAAAGCTGCTCCAACAATTGGCTCACTGTTGGGAGAAATCTGTCTTCTGGCCACCATTAAAACATAACATCTGAAAAAGGGCAAAAAGCATCAGCCTGAAACATTCAGGGAAATACATGTCCCAGTAAAGTGGCTAGGTATCTCAAGATATTATCTATGCGATCATATTCCTGTGTTCTCCAGGTATGGAAATAAAAAACAGGCATCTGTCTTATTTAGGAAAATATGAGAATACACTGAAAAGTTTTACCTCAAGGCTATAATTTATGAAAAGAGATTTTGCACAGCCTGGGAAAGGACTTCAAACTGGCAGTGCTTCCTCCAGTGTTGTGAAAACGTGAACACAGCCAAGGCAAGGTCTGAGGGTGGGGGGATTTAGAAAAATACAAGTATTTTCAACTCAACATTCCCACATCTTTTTCAGCTCTGAGATTAACAGTACACTGAGCTAAACTTAATAGAAAAGAACAAGGTGTTGTGTTATCCAGAAGGCCACAGGGTAAAAGAGTTACCTGTGCCAACTCCAGCACAGACCGTGAGGGACCGAGGGGAACAGGCTATTTAACAGATCAAACACGTACCAACCAAATAACCAGTGCAAGTGACAAGAAGTACCCACCTGGTTAGTGCTCTCAGAGCACAGGTCAAGGAAGTCGCAGTGCCCATGGAGCATGAGATGCATACACCAAGGGCCAGCAGTCACCTCTTGAGCTGAAAGCTGGCCACTGAACCCTGCTGCCAGGATATCCTGGGGAATCCTGGTTCCCCCTGACACACAGCATTCAATATCCTGGGGACAAGCACTTCATTCCCTGAGCCAACAAGTCCAGGAATATTACAAGCTACTCTAATTTTCAAACAGATCTTCGTTTATAAATTTCCTATATGCTGACTACATTTTGGCAACAAATGAGTAAAAAGCTCAAACAGGTATAAACATCTTAACCATGTACTTATCAAACTTCTGCTTGTTTCTCTTACATAATAAAAGCAGAATTGACAGTCGACCTGCAGTTTCCAGGATTTACCAAAGTCAAGTGGTATAATAAAAACTGGCTGTAGTCTTCAGGACTGCTTTCAAGAGCCGAGAAGTGACTTAACAGCCAGGGTCAAATCCTGAAAAAGTGATTTAGGATACGGATCATAAATGCTTAAGTGGCAGTATGAAAGAGGTAATTTTTCTTTTCCAAGCCAGTGGCAGAGCGTGCTGATAGGAACTCAGCAGCAGCTGAGTCAGTCCCTGGAGCTGACACCTCTCTCCAGGTGCTACGCACCCCTGCTCCCAGGGCAGCGCTGCACCTGCTGAGCCACACAACATCTACCCACACACCACTGCCCGGGCCCAGCTTGTGGACACCAGCTTTGGGCACGTCTGCAAGGGGAAATGGAGACTCTTGCATTCATGGAACTGTACTGCTTTCAGACAGAAATCTGTCACAAATTCATCGATGCTTTGATTGAGTTGTCAGAGACAAGAGAAAGGCATGTACATTCAACACCTCCTTTGCTCATAATAGGCATCCCTGAATTTGGAGCCAGCCCCTGGAATAAGCTCCCACACTTCCTCCTGCTGGACATGAGATCTCCAGTACAATCATGCTGTGCTCCAGAGATATTATCAGGCCCCATGATTTGACTGTACACTTTCCAAACTCACACTCTTGTGCATTCCCGGTTTAGAAAGTGCTTCTTCAGTGACACTACACAGTTGAAACAAACAATAACAGGTTTTTCAAGGAGTTTATCTGAAACATATTTGCATTACATTCTACAGGGCATTATGCAGCACAGATGAAGATAAAACAATCAACAAAGTTTTTTATGCCAGATTAGTAAGGAGGGAGACATGGTACCCACTGCCCTACCCAGAAGCTATATAGGCCAAGATACAAGATTCAGGGTGGAGATAGAAAGTCACAATGCAATCACGGATGAAAAAAAGAAGATACCACACAGAAAAAAAAAGCAGTTTATACAGGTTACTACTATGTGAAAAGTGGAAATGACAAACCAAAAGCCTCGCAAAATACAATACTCAACATTCTAATTTGGGGGGCGTGTTAATTATTTTAACTAACATAATCATAAATAGTTTCAGTTATGCTTTGCCCTTATGATTCAGTTTCACTAAAATGATGTGAACATATAGCCTCAAAGACTATTGAGTAATATACAAATATTCTTAATAACAAGGTTTATAGGTATTCTCTTTTTCTTGTTTGTCTCTAGAGAATTAAGTCAAGGTAGTTTTCAAACAAACACTGAAGAAAGCAAGGAATGTGCCTGAAACTTTTGCACTTCAAAATTCAAGAAAATACGTCCTTCCAAAGTCAAGATATGAATAATGATCCTTAAAAATGGTTGGTACATCTCATCCTTTTCACTCTACACACAAACACACACTCATACACTGGATTGCTGGAGCAGCAGCTAAGACAGACTTCCCAGACCTTAGCTTGATGCAGAGAACTGGGCTGCTCCATTCCCACAGGAAACACCAACTTGAGGAGATTGCACATGCAGTTAATTCCAGTTAGCAAATTATTTTCTAACAACATTAACACTTCAAAAAAACTCTTACTCTGAAAAAAAATCAGACAAGGCTGCAATGCATGTAAATACAAGAACCTGAAGATTTTGAGATTGAGCATAAGAAGAGAACCTAAGCTGCATAAAAACCCAGTATTTTGCCAAACAAATATCAATTATAACAATGAAAAAACAGAGAGTATGGGACATATCTGTAATTTCTACCTCTGGAACTCACAAACCACTGGTTTCCAATATTCCTTAGAAAGACTCAACCTACTGACTTACAGCTAGTGTTAAAAAAAAAAAAAAAAATCATTTTACTTCCATGTCAAGTAAGATGAGCACAGATGTTCTGCAAAAGGACCATACAAGGAAGAAAAGAGGTGAAGAACACATCTGTGTATTTTCTAATTGGGTTTCAGCTATTGTTAAACTAATTTTCTGGCACTTGAATGTTTAAAGAAAAACAATATTTACAGAAAATTGTGGAGAACTGAACTTACTCAAGGAATGCTGCTCATCTTACAAACCAGATTTTAGTTTGTACTGCTAGAATACCCACTGACTTGCAAACAGAACAGGGTGACATCTTGATCTCAACTCAGGTCTTCACCTTACAGAGTGGGAAATTCTCACTTGCAAAGAAAATTAAGCCTAGGTGGATAGTCTTATTTTGGTATGCTCTGCACCTTCAGATTTTTTTCTTTCCATAGTATCCAATAAAATCTTCTACTAAGTACAGGGAGTTTATTTCCTCACCTCCTTTCTACGCTGTTGCCACACATTAACAGAAATATTATCATTTAATAATACTTCTCTTTAGAGATGAACATGCTAAAAATCTCTTTTTCCTTCTGCACAGTGTTGTCATTTGCTTTGAGACACAGACTCACAGACCTTACTGTGGGACAAAAGCATAACATCAGTGTTTCTTTTATATTTCAACAGCTGATTAAATGCCTCAGATGAAAGTTATGTGAAATTTTAATCAAGACTAAGCTGACTTACAGCAGCAGAGCTCACGATGGCACTTGGGCAGGCCACACTTGGCAATTGCACCCTCTAAAATCTATTTCAGCCACCAAAAGGAGACGTGGGGCACGAAGCCCCTTGTATGCCACACTTTGCATTACATCTCATGGCTAGGTTGCTCAGGGTGATGCTGATGTCTATGCTGACATCAGATACGCATCTGAATACTCATATTTAAGGGTGGCTTCAGCACTGATACTACACAGGAGAACTAAACAAACCCAAACCCTTGTGTGGCCCAGGACTGCAAAGACAGAAACCAGCCTTTTGAGTTGTAACAGGAAGAGGCTGATAACTGCATAGCATTTGGAGGAATGATGGAAAGCAATTGAAGAGGGTCATGGAATATATGAAGAATAATTAGTCTCCATTAGCCAGGCTATTTTCAGTGACAGGATAAGAGGCAAGGGGCACAAATGGAAACAAAGGAGGCTCCATCTGAACATCAGGAAGCTCTGACTGTGACCAAGCGCTGGCACAGATTGCCCAGGGAGGATGTGGAATCCCCATCCCTGGAGATGCTCAAAGGCCATTTGGACAGAATCCTGGAAAACAGGCTCTAGGCATCCCTGCTTAAGCAGGGGGTGAGACCAGGTGGCCTGCAGTGGTCCCTTCCAACCTCAACCATTCTGTAATTCTGTCACTTGCATTTCCCTGTGTATTCTATGTATTTCCTTCCAGACACATTGATGGTTAGCTTCCTGCCAAAATTGAGACAATGGTAGATGAAGACTGAGCACCAGAAATGCAGTTACTGAGTATAATTCCAATCTAAAACCTAGACTGTGAATACATGGATGAAAACAGAAGCAAGCACTGATACTTTGGTACAAGGCTTCGTTTCTCAAGCTTGGACTGGGGCCCAAGCCAAAGTGCAAGAGTTAATATAATTCCCTCACAATGTAAAAATTAATGTAATAGACCACTGTTGTGTTCATGTGAAAGAGGATATAAGGCAGACTTTGTGAAACAGAAAAAAAAAAGAGGACCTAAAATGTAGCGAAATTAATACTGTGATTCAGACTAAGGGAACTCCAGCTAAGAACTGGCTGACGCGACCAAGCGGTAAGGGGGGGGGGAGACACGAGCAGAGTAATGAGAAATTCTGAAAGTTTGAGTTTACAAGGCTTGCTAAAAGCACACCACAAAACTTGTATAAATGAACACTTACTGCAAAAACCTGGTGCACAAACTATCCTCTTGTGCTGTAAAAGATGCTTGTTGGGCAATTCTATTTCAACCACCAAGAAATACAGGAGAGGAATCACTGGGCCAAAGCCCAGTTTGTTGAAGCAATTACACAGACCTGCAGGGCTCTGCAGCTGAACAGCCACGGTCCATTAATGAAAAGCTGAAGGATCCATCCCCTAAGGTGACCAAAACATAAAAACAATGTCCCAACCAGCCAACACAACAGTTACCTTAGGAACTTGAAGGATAACACTCTCTCCATTGCAAACCCTGTTGCACATGCTGTATCAGGTAAATTCCTCAAAGGAAGTATGCAGCAATGGGGCTGTGGCTTCAGCGCAGCGAGGCTCCCACCCATGACACACAGCACAGAAGATTACAGAACAACAGAATCATAGAATATGGTGAGTTGGAAGGAACCCATCAGGATCATCGAGTCCAACTCCTGGCCCTGGGCAAGACATGCTGCCCTCTCCTCTAAGGGGGTTAAAGACCAACCCAGGAACAAAAGTTTTCTTGCAAACCTTCTCGGTAGGAGCTGAATGATTTTTTCTGTGTGTATACAATTCTGTGAAGATGAACCACTGGCAAGTCACTGCCAAAGAAAGAATTTATGTATAGCCTTGCTGTAAGGTATCTTGAGGGGAGGGGGAACGGAAGGGGAAAGGAAAGCAAAAACCTTAAAGAAACAAAGAATGCAATCACTCAAGAGTTATTCTTTCCAAAAAAAGATTCAAGACCATATTTGTAATGGCAATAAACACTTTAGTTATATGCTTACTGTATTTCAGATTAGCAGATATGTTAGCAGTCTGTCATACAATAGCTTGAGGGGCCGAATAGTTTGCTCAATTCAAGTATCTACTCTGAGACCCACAGGAGAATAAGTAAAACAATTTGAGCCAAGTATTTGTGTAAAATACTTATTTTGCCAGCACCCTAAAGAAAATAAGCAGAAAAATCTCAAGTTGCAACTTAAACATGAACATCTATTACTGTTTCCTTGTGGTCTATAAATCTAATCCTACTGCCCATACGTCAGACTTAGCCATGCCTTCTGCAACTTCTCAAGTGTCTTCTCTTTTAGGAAGTCTTAATCTGTATTAGCTTTTCTTCTTCATGTGAATTTAAGGTGCAAAACTGCACCTTGCTTCCTGAATTTATGTCTTTGAAAGACCTTGCAATGACTTTCAGTTTTCTCCTTTTCCTAAGGTAATACATTAACATAAATCAAACCAAAGAAGTGGTGTGGCAGCTGTTCTGTGATGGATTCTAATGATCAGCAAATTTATCACAAAGCCAAACCCAGAGAAGTTCAGTGAGAGCAATTTCAGAGACAAAAAAGGCCATCATCCCTTCTGAAAGCTCTTGTATTCTGTAGTGTCAAATTACCAAAAGATGAAAATTGGTTTTGATGTTAAAATTGTCCTTGATTTTAATTTTTTATGCAATTTTGGCCTTTTAAAGGCATTTTTTGTTAAAAGAGATAGGTCTCTCCAATTCCCAAACTGCCACTCAGAAAAATGCTTGAACAGTCCCTTCTGAGGAGCATAAAGAATGCTTTTTTTTTTTAATGGTTAAATCTTCCATCCAGTACTCATCTTTATGAATTTATACATCTTATGCCCATATAAGTGCAAATCTCTAAATTTGAAACATTTGTAAAAATTACACCACAGTCTAGTAATAAAAAACCCAGACTACTTAGCATCATTCTTAGATAAATAAATGAATAATGAAGAAATAACCTATCAATTATGAAAATAGTATCAACATAACCACTTACTGCATCCTTAGCTGTATTCTAAGTCTACAATTAGCTAATAATAAAATTCTTTTTTCCCTTTATTTCCAGGCAATGTTTCCCTGCGGTCAACAAACAGTGCAGAAGGAAGGATTAGAAAGCTATCCCACAGAAAGCAGCATGAATGCTTATTAACCTCAAAAGACTGACTCAGAGGAAACTAAATTCCAAAACTTGACACATCCTACTTCTTGTATCCCAACCAGCTCTGTGGTTTCTACCATGATTTCTCCATGCTCCAGCAAAAACATCAAACTATTTGGAGCCAGATGCAGTTCAGTCAGTAATGGAGATCCCAAAACACAGCTTTTCTGAGCCATGCACAGACATCATCGTCCAAGACTGGGCTTACGCAGAGAAGCACGGTTAAATGCAGATGTTATTCTACTGGAGAGGCAATAGCTTTGAAGTTTTCCACTTAGTTTAAGAAGGTTGCTACACAGTAAGAATGCTGTCAGAATGTTGTCATATGCAACAGTGACAGAGCTGCTCACAAAACACCCAAAACCACATCATCAAATTTCTCTGCCTGCCCTTTGTCAGCAGGACATGAGGCACCCATTTTTCTGAACATAGGATTGTATCTTCCAATGAATTGAATAATAAGAACAATTAAAATTTTTTTTTCTAGGATACTACAGTGCAAAATCCTGATCTGGTAAGATGTTTTTGAGGCTTCCTGCTTGCTACATCTAAAGCACTAAACCCAGCATATTTTCTCTTAAAAAAACAGGTTAAGTCACATGAACAAAAAGCTTATAAGAAAACAACTAGTGCATCATTTAACAAACACTATTGTGATGGAAGTTGTCAGACTGGAAGTCAATAAATATTCTTTAAACAAAAGTACTTCAAAAGTGCTGAACAACAAAAACCCAGAGAAGATAACTGTATGCTAAAATATATTAATATTCTATCATCTGTTCAGTAGCTACTTGAAAAAAAAAGTCTCAAAACCTTCTAATGATTAAAATAATTTCATATTTCCAAGGAATGAATGGAGAATACACCTTAAACAGATTCAGCTTCCATTATCTCTATAATAGGAGCAGGAAATAGTCAAGAATGGAGTTACAGATGGTTTTTCATGACCATGAACACAGAAAGTTCATCATGTTCTAGAATGTGCCACCATCTTTTGCCTGAAAAATATGCAGTAAAACCTTACAAAGGATGGCTAAACTTAGGAGGTCAAATCATGAAGCAATCACTGGTTTCATGAGATGGCTCATCATGTTAGAAGATTTCCAGCTACATATATAGTGGAATAAGGGAATCATACAATGGGACCTTAAAGATTATCCAGTTCCAATCCCCCCCACCATGGGCAGGGGCACTTTCCACCAGACCAGATTGCTCAGAATGCCATCCAGCCTGCCCTTCAACACTTCCAGGGATGGGGCATCTACAACTTCTCTGAGCAGCCTGTTCTACTGCCTCACCACCCTCCCACTAAAGAATTTCTTCCTAACACGTAATCTAAATCTCACCTCTTTTAGTTTAAAACCATTCCCTTCTGCTCTATCACTATCTGCCTGTGTAAAAAGTCACTCTGCTTCCTTTTTATAAGCTCCCTTTAGGTACTGGAAGGCTTCATTGAGGTCTCCCTGAAGCCTTCTCTTCCCCAGGCTGAACAACCCCAGCTCTCAGCCTTTCTTCACAGGAGAGGTGCTCCAGCCCTCTGACTGTCTTGGCGTCCCTCCTCTGGCCTGGCTCCAACAGGTCCCTGTCCTTCCTGTGCTGGGACCCCAGAGCTGGATGCAGAGCTCCAGTGGGGGCTCACCAGAGCAGAGCAGAGGGGCAGAATCCCCTCCCTCTCCCTGCTGCCCACACTGCTTTGGATGCAGCCCAGGACACGTTTGGCTCTCGGGGCTGCCAGTGCCCATTGCTGGGTCATGTCCAGCTCTTCATCCACGAGAACCCCCAAGTCTTTCCTCACAGGGAAGGACTGTCAATGAGTTCTTCCCCCAGTCTGTGCTCATGTCTGGGACTACCCTGATGCAGGTGCAGCACCTTGCCCTTGGACTTGTTGAACCTCATGAGGTTCCTGTGGGCCCACTTCACATGTTTGTCCTGGTCCCTCTGGGTGGCATCCCAGCCTTGTGTTGTGCCAGCTGCCCCGCTCAGCTTCCTTGCTGAGGGTGCACTCAATCCCTCTGTGTCATTGATGAAGATACTGAAGAGCAATGGTCTCAAGACAGAGCCCTGAGGGACAAAACTGATCACCAGCACTGGGTTCAGCCTGGACATAGAGCCATTGACCACAACTGTCCAGCTGTGTCCATCCAGCCAAATCCTTATGCACTAAATAATCCACCCTTTAAATCTATGTCTCTCCAGTCTGGAGATAAGGATGTCGTGTGGGAAATGAAAGATCATCCTCATCCATTTAAGACCAGATTTAAAAGTGAATTCTCCCAAGGATTCTTGAGTTTTGAAGTTCAGCCTTTAGAAAGCTTCTGATATGGTCAGAAATTTCATGTTCATACTAGTAATGACTGCCTTCTTTACAGTAAATATTTACCACAACCTCCCATGGCATCTAAGCCATCCTGTTAACCACAGGCATATGTTACATATTACTATTTGTGGTAACAATCTGTTTGCATTCACAGTCTCTTATTCTGGTTTATCAGTGAACCTCTGTCACACAATGCATATTCCCATCAGTGGTTTTAGGTTTGTTTTTTTTTTTGTCTTGTCTTTGTTAGCTGTTTCTTCCAATTTTTTGAAGTTTACAAATAATAAAACCCTCAAACATTCAAAGACATAAAATGATACGTAGAAACAAAACTATGCTGTTGTGGAACTTCAAATAAACATCATCTAACAGTTCTGGTCTCAACTTTTATGCTCTCAGGTCCCTGATATTCCAGAAAATAGTTTGTTACAAGTCTCGTATTTTTATCTGCACACACGAATACTACCATGTTTTTTCAATAAACAGGATAATTTTAAACAGTATTTTTTAAAATTCTAGGAAAAGGAGAAATAATTAAGTCAGCACCAGTTTAATGAATCCAATACATCCCTTTTCATCTTTCTAATGAATCGGCAATTCACTGAGGCAAACAGTGCTTACTGTCCTCTTTTTCTGTTTTCCCAGAGAGATCTGGCAGAATCAGACTTCTGCTTTGCCATGGTCAGCCACACTTGATTTTTCTCACAGCAAAATCCCTGATGATTGAATTAAGAACTTCTAAATGAAAGCCAACCAGATGATTAAAGCTGCTTCTGTTAAAACAATGAAAAATACTTAATTTGCCTAAATCAGTACCCATGCAACAGCCACAGAGTCCATCAGCAGCTCACACAAAGAGATGAGATGCAGCACCATCTACTTGACTGCAAGCAAGTAGGTATCAGGAGGGTGGGATGGGGCAGTGAGCAGATTTGAGCAAAGGGAGATGGTGATTTAGATAGAACAGGTGTCGACCCTCTGTTTTGCTTCCCTATTCTGTCAGATGCTTTGCCCTTGAGGGGGGCAAAGAAAGCCAGAAAGAAATCCTTCAGCTTAATGGTCACTGCCTGTTCTGCTACTACTGCTTTGAGCATAAAGAACTTGTACTACCATTTGTGCTAAAAGTAAACAAAACAATTTTTTTTTTGCAATATATTCTCATTTTTCGGTTTAATCAATTTTTACACATTCCCCCTGTCCTTTTCCAGTTCACAGAGATTGCTTCCCTCAGCTTTTCTAATAGCATTGCTTTTGGAAGCAGCACAAGGTAACCTGGATGCTGTCCTGTTTGGCCTGCTGTGCTCTTGCAGTAAATTTTAAGAAAAAAACACTACATCAGCACAATTTCAGAACTCAGGTTCCTTTGCAAATCACAGGAAGCAAAGAATTTTGCAAGTTGGCAAAGCATCAGAAGGACATCACCATAGTCAGGAGTGCAGCAGTTACAGATCACAGAGAAAACCCTGAGGACATTGAGGGATGCATTTCCAAGGGCATGGGTTTTACCACCACAACCAGATAGTGAGCAGACTTTTTAAATGCTGCTTTCTAATTGAGGGCCAATGGGATTTTTCCACCCTGTCACTCAATATTATAGAGTTAGCAAACATTTTTAATTGATCTATCTGGTTGTTCCCATCCTTCAAATAACCTCTGTTGACCTATCACTCTAGGCTGTACACTGCAAACTTTGTGCCTCTGCGGAGTTCCACATTAAAACACTGCAGGTTTCCTCTGTAAATTAAACAAAAACCTTCTAACTGCACTTTAGGCAATACAGCAACAATACACATGAAGTTTTTTTAGTCAACAACCTTTCAAACCACACAGTTTTTTCTCTCTCAGAAAGTGTTTAAATCTGAAATACCACAGCTCTTCTTAAATCCTGGAAAGCATTCAGCTTCCCTTCACCATCGCAGTTCATTTATCTTGCAAGAAGTTTCCGAGTGCTTGCTACAGAGAAGAAATTTTTAAAAGACACAGAGAGAGACAGGAAATGTCAAGGTGCCTGACACTGGGCTCTGGACCTGACTCACCCAGGCTGCACCATGGAGAAGGCTGCACTCAGACCCATACTGGAGCCATCATTTCACAGCTAGAGATGTGAAAGTGTAAACAGAGGCACCACAAAATTATACGCTCATTTTGCTCAGGATTTAACAAGTCTTTCTCCAGAGAACAGTTTTATTTCTTTCTGACCTCCACCATGACATACAGAAATTTTCAAGAAAGCATTTAGATACAAAAGACCTTCTAAGCTAAAGTTATATAGAAAGCAATGAGCACAGACAGACCCTTATATTGATTTTTTTTTTTTTTAAAGTTCTTTCCATATTCACCTTAGTCCCATTTTTGAAAACAGAAATCCTTGCATTGAGTACTTCCTCCCGATCCTCTTCCACAGGGGAAAAAAAAAGTTTAAAAAAAAAAGAATGCTTTGGGATGTCTGGCATAGTCATGGGTAAGACACAGCTAAGGGGCATTTAGGTATGTAAGACAGAAAAGTATAAACATTTTTAAAGTGTGAGTTGCTCGCTCTTTCCTCTGAGGCAGAATGGGAACACAACCTATAACTTCCTGTGGCCTTGCAAGTAAAATGTAAAAAAAGCAAAATATCTGTTAGTGGACACTAAAAATATCTTCTTTTTTTTTTTTTTCAAATGAAGAGAAACCTCCACCTTCTGTGAAACTGAAAGCACTCAACTTCAGCCCTTATCTCAGTCTTCAAAAACCTTCAAAACTCTGGCAACAAAAAATACAGAACCTTGTATGAATGCAGCCAAGTGAGGAAAATGCATGCAGCTCTAGGGCTTGTGTAACACTGATATGTCTTAAATGTAATAGATTACCACTTAAATTTAAAAGGATTAGAGAAAAACATAGGTAATTAACCAATTTGAGGTGAATGCTCAAAATGCACACATTTGGGTGTGAGAGCCACCAAGGCAGGGGTGGGATTCAGTTTTGAGAGGACTAGCTGCTAGCACTGGGAGGTAATGGAAAAGAAAAACTTATCATCTGAAAGTTAATTGAACTTATTTTCTGCTTTGCTGAGTGAGTTTTTCTTCTCTAAACTCATTCTGGACAAATACAGATATTTACATAGGTTCTTGTTTTGCAGCACAATAATAAGAGAAAGTCTTTATGTATGAAAGTTGTTTGGTCACTGATTACAAAATTCTTTTTAGAGTTCTTTTCTTCACTTAGCAGTAATTTCATTTTTCACCATCAAGCCAGCCCCACCATCCTGTGAATTGTAATTCACTCATCACCAAGCAAAGGCAATCTAATCTTTATCTCGTTAGTCAGTACTGGTTCCTCAGCTTCATTTATTATTTGTTCTGTCTGAAATACTTAGACACTGGATAGAATGAGGAATTAATATGGGGAATTTTCACAGATGCATATAAACACTTAATAAGGCCAAGTGACGTGAAGACTATGGACTGGGTCCAGTTAACTAGGGCCAAGACGCTGGCTTCTGCAAACTCTCAGCATGAGTATTTGCTGGATGAAGGCGGTCTGTAACACCTGTGAAACACATTCATTTTCAAAAATCTCCGAGATACTTCAAGCTGCTATGGTCAAAATCTTTTTTCAGCCTGAGTGAAACAAACTGAGTGGTTTCCTGTCCTAGTTCTAGAAAGCCTTTCTTGTAAGCATCTCCTTTCCTCTTGAGACAAAACCAGCACGAGATGAAAACAGCCACAGCTGATGCATCGACAAAGGGGCTGGGGAAGCTAGCATGTCCTCAGGTGCTGACCCCTCACCAGCATCCATCTGATGGATCATGGCACTGTGGGGCTGACTGGGGATGAACCCGAGCCACCAAGCCTAGCTTCCTACAAACTCCTTTCCTACTTCCCTCCTTCCCTATGGTGATGGGCACCATACAGTTTCCAGCAGGGAACCTCAACCAGCTGACAACACGAATGCATGTAACCAACAAAGGGTGAGGAAAGAGCAACAGCACCAGTGCTTTGGTGATTTCTAAAATCACCAAAGAAATTGAGAAGCAGATGGCAGCACTGGAGCATCTCCTTGGCACCCAGTTCTCATGCTTCATGTGGCTGCATTCCATGCATCTGTTGCTGTATGGGAAGGAAAGAAGGCAACTGAGATGGGAACACCTCAGAACATCAGAATTAGTTCTGTCTTTCTAACATTTGTCTTTACATCAAAGGAGGTATGTTTTTGTTAGTTTTCTTGTTGTTTGGTTTTTTTTTTCAGTACAAGGACAAATTTGGCCGATTTGGGCTGGTTCTGAAGCAGGCTACAAAAAGACCTTGGAAGATGGTAGATACCTACTGACAATATGTCTAAGGGCCTCAGAAGGCACATAAATTGGGACACTGAGTTTTGTTAGAGGATTTGGGCAGGGGCAAAAGCCACCTTGAATCAAATTACTTCAAAATTACTGTGACAACAACCCTCAGGAGGAATTACAATTTCTAGTGGGGAGGGGAAGAAAATAAAAGGGGGAAAAAAAATCTTATTTAGGAGAGGCAAGTTGCACTCAGAACTTTTAAAAAAAAACTTTATTTTTTTAGGACCCAAGGTGGGGTGGAAGTGTCTTCTATTCATGTAAGCTAAAGTTGCACAAGATTTTATCTCATACTAGCAGAAAATTAAATCTTCTGAGATTTTATCTTTCAGTAGATAAACCTAATGATAACAGGAACTTGGAAAAAATTATTAAAACATGTCACAAGATTTAGCTGCATTTTAAATGTCATCCTCATTTAGAGTACATGCTTAAATCACCAAAGTAAGACCGGAACCACCCAGCTAGAATTATTTAGAAATGATAATTCAATCAAATTTTCATACTGAATACATAAACTGGTCATTCTAGTGTACAGTGTTGCAAAATCAGCTGATTACTTCAACATGTTTTCTCCTGTTTTAATTGTTACAAGGGTTACTATGCCATTGACTCTGTACTAGCATTAGGTTTTCACAACTGAAGGAAATACACTGTGCTATAGCATGCTATAATGCATTAGTATATTATAGAGCATACTATGCTATAGTATAGTTTTGAAACTAGTACGCTCTCGAAAGACATTCCTTACCATCCTCCTTCAAGTCTTGGTTTATGTCAGACAGTTAAAATTTTTATTAAAGTATAAAAATAAATCATAAGAAAATGTTTCTCAGTTCTACAGTAAGAAAATGACTGCAAAAACCGTATAAAAAACAACAGCAAGGAAACAAAGAGCTTTTAATGTTTAACACCCCGTTTGGGCTTGAAAAACTCTCACTGAAGGAGGCAGGGATTGTGTGTCAGCAGCTGAACTTGAGACCGGGTCCAGGAAAAGCCACTGTTCAAGTGTGGAGAAAAAATAAAGAGAGCACAGAAAGAAGATGAACAACTTCTCCAAAAAAAAAACCCATAATAAGCTACACAACAGAATGTCAGTTCCAGAAAAGATAAGAAGCTATTGCTTTTTGGTTACAAGCAAAGCTTAGTCTAATATTTCAATCTAGCACATAGTTGCAAAAGAGCCATCGAAGGCGAGGGCAGGATATGGGCAAAATGCTTCGCTAAATGAATTTCTAAATGTTTCATGAACAAAGAGGGATTTCAGAAAAACCGAACACTCCACATTTCAAGAGGCTTTTGCATCAAGACACCATGTATAAATAAGATTTTGAAAACTGGATTTAACCTTGAAATTCTGCTAATGGAGTTTCACACACTGACAAGGTGCACTGGCAGGGAATGCACGCAGGCTGTATTCCCCTGGGCATCTCCAACTTTGGCTTCTATGGAAAAGTAAGTACTCATTTAATTGAGTAATCAATTAATTCAGCAGTTATTGCTTTGATTGCTTTTGTTTTCTCAAGTACAAATTTTGACTGGCTAAAAATAAAAATAGTTGTTATCCAGGAAGGAAAGCAGAATATATTAAAACACTTCTCAGGGAATGACATTGTTCCTGTACGGTCTGAAATGAGACCCAGTGAGGGAAATATTTCATGAATGTTAATCCAGGTCCACCGAGTCTCAGTCCAATCCCACAGGTTTGCATACATCAGTTCCACTAAATTACACTTCTATGCCTGTCTATCTGAGGTAATAACAATGATTTTCTCTTCACCATTACTCTGCTCTGGTGAAAGTGATACTAATTTATGTATGTTTATTTTACATACAAGTTACTTCTATCATTTGTCTAACAAAATACAAATTAAAAATATTCTGCAAGACATGCCTGCAAACTAAAAGAACAACTTAGTGTAACTTCCACACAAAGCTTGACAAACCACACTAGGAACACTAAAATCAGAGATGCCAAGGCAAGGCTAATTTTCACTCCCCTTTGTTTTTTCTTATTAAAAAAACCTGAGGACATGAGCCTTTAACTTAACTTTCCGGCGCTCTTCTAAAGACCATGTGCAAATGGGCTTAATAAATATGATTTCAGACACCTTATTTAATTTTTTTAATACCTGCTGCAACTTGAATGTGGGGTATGTATTTATCCCGGAGCTGTAAGACAGAGTGCACTAATGCCTCATACAATGTGAGGAATGCTGCTGTCTGCATAGTTCATGTATGAATGGGGGGACACCAGTTTCTACCTGGAAAGCAAAATCTGCAGAGCCCATGCCTTGGCATGTATCTAAATGCTTGACCCCAAGACACACTGAAACCTCAGCAAGTACTGGTGCAGTCAACAGTGGCGGTGGTTTCAAGTGCTCCGAATCCAGCGGGCAGCAGTCACTGAACCAGAGCCAGCTCAGCTCTGGTTCTCTTTGAGAAGGCATCCATTTGCTCCGGGCTCTGAGCAGTACCGGAAGAATAAGCTCCAAGAGCCAGTGCCTGTCAACCATGATAACTGAGCTGTTATCTGAGATACTCTGAGATACTCTGGTCAGCAGGCATTTTATCTCATCTTTTAGTGGTTGTCCTTTACTTTCAAAATACTCCAGTAACATCTGCTGTAGTATTTAGACATCCTAGAAGTGCTCTGCTTTAAAAAAAACACATTATCTGAATTCTAAAACTTGGAGGAGTCAACTACCTGTTATCCTCTGCAACATGGGTAGAAATGCTGAAAGAAATGACTGAGCAGTAATAACTGGGCAGCAGTGTGGTTGAAACTTTTCTTCAGCTCTGTGTCAAGATTATCGCATATGCTATGAAGTTGGAAGATTAGAACATGAAAATCTAGGATGCAGATGTATGAATTAAACCGTAGCTTTAGGACACCAAGCCAGAAGGTCACCATTTCCAGGTGTGGGACCAGGGCTGTCCTGCAGAGGGGACAGCCTGCAGTGTGCCAGCTGCTGTCAGGCAGGGCAGCAAGCAGCTTCTTCTATGAGAGGCCTCAAGGGCTGAGGAGCAGGTTCACTGTGAGAAAATTCAGACTGCCACTGTGAAAGCCACCAACCCAGAAAGCAACTTAAAGCTAACCATCTCCTAATCACACTGCTTTGTCCCTTCAACACTCACAAAACAGGTTGTCTTTTTTACTTCCATGGCACTTCAGGATGCAAGTGAAAGCATGCCTTATTGCCATCGATATAGCCACATCAACGAGTGATTGAGCCCAACCAATTTCTTCTGATGGAAGAAAAGAAATGGAAAAAAGGGATCTGCTGATTCAATAATTGGAACCGGTTATGTTATTTGTTCCAGAAATACCTGAGGGACTTCACTTTTTCAGCTTCATATTCCTTTCACCCATTTTATTTGAATGATACACATTAATACATCTTAAAAAAAAAGAATTCAAAACAGGTATCCACTTGCCATAGTCTGGTGAAAACGAGATTGAAATCAAATTTGTAACTGAAATAAGATGGTAGTATTTTTACTATGAATTTTTGATTGAACAGTGGGACTTCATCTCATAATTCCCTATGATGCTGTGCGCAGTTGTTGTCTGCTTGTTTGTTAAGAAGAGAAGTTACATTTTCAAGCATCGTTGCTTGCCATCCTGGAAAACCTGTGCATATTTCCTTGAAGGGAAAACACACGGAATTCTCAGGGGCAGCCTCACATAGCACCGAGACTCTAATGCAATGTATCCTTTTTCAGGAGCAAGTGTAACACGACAAAGCATATTTTGAGAAATAATATTTATGTAGCAGTCTGTTATATTTTAAAATGTTCTGCTACAGGGAAACAAACCACAACAAAACAACAAACCTCCAACTTTTACCTTGCAATGCAGTGGATATTTCAGCTCCTCAAAGTATCATATGATCTTACTCTCAGACAACCTAACCACTCAGCCTGTCATGATAAACATGGGAGTAATTTACAGGCCAGACTTTAGGTCTAGTTCTACAAAAGCAGTCCCTCAGCAGAGGGATGTCAGACTCATTGACCTGGGCACTGAGTGACAACCTTCTCCACAAAACAAGAGGAGAAGTGAAAGGGAGAGACCTAGAGAGAAAAAGGTGAAAAATTATGTAACCCAGTATTCATAAATGTTAGTCCTCATTTTCAAAACATACCTACATAAAACTTTTTTATTTTTCCCCTATGGTTGTATGCAACATTCAGCAGAGAAAAAAATTATGCTGTTACATATTTTGCATGTTTTGAATCTCTAGGAGGATTTGAATAGAAATGCCAGATACTGTAACTATACTCTTTCCAGTTCACATCTCTCATCCTCACACACACAGAAAAGTACTGTAGATGATTAAAGACACTTGCTCATCACAGCCATCCTACCCATCTCCCAGGGAGAAGGGTGCTAGACTCGAGCTCTCCTAACACTTCAGAGGGCACATGAGCTCAGGTACGTTTGTGCAGCTGGAGAGCCTTGGCAGGGGCCAGTGCTGTGCACAAATCTGTGGGCACGGACATGTACTCTGGACAACCAGCGGGTCAAGAGAGTACTGCTTAAAGGATATAGACCCCCCCCAAGTGGGACTTAGCACAGTCAGTCACTTCCAGCCAATTCTGAGCTGTCCACTTCTGCTATCACATCCTCTTCTGCTAAGGGACAGGTAACAGATTTAGCTGAACACATATTTTCTGGAATAATTTTCAATCAATTTGGTTCCCTGATCCAGCTTATCATGTGGCTGGACAAATATTGCATGCTGGGAAGAGGAGGAGGACAGAGGCAGACACTGCATTTCTATCAGACTGAAGCAATTCTGGATCCAACCCCACGTTACCAGGATTCAGCTGTGCCTGCAGTTCAAGCGCTGCCAGGCATGCCAAATTTTAACTTCTCTCAGTGAACCAAGGCCATATCCCGTGCTGGGATAGTAGAAATTTGTTTCAGGTTACCAAAGACAGCTGTAGGCAAACATTCGATACAAAAAAAAGAGTTATTTTCATAGTATGTGATAGCTAATAAATTATTGTTCAACGGCTACAGCAATTAAGAAAATGATGGGAAGAAAGGGTGGGGAAGATGAGGGCTGCCCACAGTGAGAACACAATAGGTTGTCTTAGAAGTTGCTCTGAGGAAACCACACTGAAACAGTAAACCTCCAACACGGTGAGCAGGATCACTGCTAATGTACAGAGCCGAAGGGCCAAATTAATTCCTTGTGTAACCCCAGTGACTTCAAAGGAGTTAGCTCAGAGATGAGTTTGGCTTAAGGAATTTTGAAATGGACCCTAACCAATTCTCCCTAAGTAGATTTCAGATCTGTGGCTTCTTGTGTTACAAAACTGCCTTGGCTCTGCATGGTTACTGTGTCCTTTATCAGCATTTTTATTCATACAGAATGACTAACAAACTCCAAACCAGTAGCACCAGCGCCACCTGATTAATATCAACCACTCTTCAAAGCATTTGTCTTAACACCAGGGGTTGTTGTTTTTTCAAGCTGGTGGGTCTCAGCACTGATGACTTCATTGTGTGGTCTGTCTGGTCAAATTTGCTGCTGAAATCCAGTCTTTTTGCAGCTGAAGGGTAATATTTTAAGTTAGTCATGAGCAGGGATTGAATGTTAAACTTGACCTCTCCGCCTTTTCCAGTGTGTGTATTTCTGTGCTTCCTCTGCAGCCTCTGGATGCCCATGTGCTGTCTGCTTCTTCTGGCTCCCAGAGAGACAAGATTAATATTGCCTTGTCACGTATCGATAGCCAGCAGCGAAACATAAACAGCCAAAAAGCTGTAATGAGTCCTACTTACCATCTTTATATAAAACAGGATTTATGGTGACAGATCACATTTCCAGCAGCCAAAAGATGTGTAAGGAGGGATTATACAGTCTGTTCTGACTGCTCGTCTCTGCTTCAGCTCTAACTACACTTGCGGGTGGCTTGGACTAAGCGCACCATTTGTACACGTCTCTCTCCTAATTGTTCCAAAAGCAGCATATCTGCCAAAAACCACCTCTGCAGCCAAATTACAACTTTAATACTCATAAATTCATTCAAGTGTGCTGCACTGTTGAAGCAGTACCAGTAACTTAAGGGGGGAGAAAGGAACTACTCAGCACAGGTAAGGGCATCACTGTTGGGCCCACAGGCATCTATACAGCCCTAACAATATGACCTATGTGGATTT
>NW_008239054.1:1829739-1834821 GCF_000691975.1 Corvus brachyrhynchos | reverse complement strand
GGGTGGCTGAAAGAATTGTTTGAATCTGCTTTTTCTTCCACATTGCTTCTTTCATTGCTATTTTTGTACATCTTACAGGATATTCTGTTTTTCATCAAACAAGGACAGACTTTCAGTCTGCACTGCTAAAGCCTGACCAGCCAAACTTTGGAAGAAAATATATATCAAAAAGTGGTATGAAGGTAAAACCCCTGTTAACAACATCCATGCATGGCTCAATTCCAACTTTTATCATGTGCCTTTTACCACTCTCTTCATATAAACTCATTCAAATTCACAGCAAAAATCAGTGACTATCAGCAGAACAAGTAACAGGGTGCAAAAGGCATACAAAATACTCAGCTTCCATGCTTGAAATGTATGGCAAGTAGGTAGTTTGTGTGGCAAAAGACCTATTTTCTATTTTGTTAACAAATTCATTACATCTGGCTCATTGCTTTCATTAAGTACATCTGGCTGCATTAAGGAAAGCATGACGAATATTTAATACACGATTTTGCTCATCATTTCATAAATAAGTGAAAATCAATTCACAGTGGAAGTCAGAACTGAAACTGAGGAAGACAGGAATTGCCATATTAAATCAGAGTGGAGGCACTAGCGCTTGACAGCTGTACAGCCCAGCTGCTTGACAGGCAGCTGCAAGACCTCCATCACAGACAGATGTGGGATAGTCAGCCAGCATCCTGAGGCACATCTTGATCTCTAATAGATAAGAAATTGGATTATGAAAGATAATGGTTTACTATATCTTCAAGAACAGTAACCAGACACAGATTTATAGGCAAATGAGGATTCACAGAAAAGGGAGAGCTCTAATCCCATCCCTTTGGTATTTTTATATGTCCTAAAGCTTAGCAAAAGCATGAAGAAAAGTCAGGCATTTCCTTCCCCCTCCCCTCCAATTCAGATTTAGATGGAGCATAAGAAGAGAAAGCATCCTTTGAATATGAGGATGTCTGGAAACTCACTACAGTTAAGGAGAGAGTACGTACTGCTATCTAACTCAGGGACATATCTGTAGGACCTGTAGAGTTTTCCTCTTCTCTCCACATGCTCTGAAATACTGAAGGAAAATAAAAGGTATCTGAGCACTAAGCTGAAAAAACCATTCTTCCCTTCCTGTCTTGCTAAATCCATTATCTGAAATTATTGTCTACACTACATGCCTGCATAAATAAAAATTAACTGCAATTCTCTCATACCTAACTAGGAAAACACACATGTGCCTCATTTCATGACTTAAGCTAATCATTTATCAGTCGCTGTAGTGCTGTTATCTGCTATCTAAATGACATGGAAAATTACCACTATCAGTGTCCTAATGCTGATATATTATCCCTATCAGGAGCAATTATTTGGTTTCACATGCAGAGTTTCAGTCAGTATCTGGGGTCTATGCCAATAAGCACTCAACATCAAATAAAAGGGCAGTCATGATACAAGCAGACCTTTACCATTTTGTGATAACTATCAGTAAATCTCTAAGAGATTTGTGGCTCTTCTTTAGGACTTTTAGCAGAAGATATTTAGAAAATAGAGTGACAAAAAAAAAAGACTTTCCAAAGTTTATTAATTCCTGGAGAAAGCTGAGGCTTCTCTTTTCAGCTAGGTATCTAATCATTCACCATCTTAGCAAACAAAATGTACAGCGATGCATTTCAAAACACTGAAGTGCATTAGAGTCTTTTCTAGTGTCCAAAATTAACAAATATACTATCAAAGTAAACCATAATACTGTAAAATAAATAGGAATTTTTATATGATATGCAGACCGAGTTCTTCAATTTAACTAGCTTAACCTTCTGAAATTCCTAAATCAGAGCTATTCAGAGCTGTTTCACTGCAAATTCACTATCTTCTTTAAGGGGTCCTAGGGGAAAAAGCAAAGTTTGGTTTGACAAAATAAAACTTGACAGCTGTAACTCTGCCTTCAAACATCCCAGGAAATTCACTGAATGGGACTAAATCACAAAAGTTGTTTTGGTTGGTCGCATTTTTTTGTTGGTTGTTGGTTTGTGGTTTTGCACATAAACATTTTACTACTAACCCTCTGCCCCAAAATAGAGCTGCAAGGCCTCTCTCAGGTCAGCTAAGGGAACTGTTGCTGGTAAAGAAATCTGAATAAGCCAGGTGTACCATTCATCTGTGAAAAAAGTTCCAGTGATTCAGCATGTTACTGATCTGAATTTTAACTTTTTAGTTAAATAATATTTAGTTAAATTTATTTTGGGAACTCTTAGGATAGGGATGAGCCAAACCCTGTCCCCTTGTTCCCCCAGTCTGGGACCAAGCACCAGAGCAAAAATTAATTCTCATATACAGAGTTATTTTATTCAGGCTAGTAAATAAATGGATGAAATCAAGGGAATTCTTGTACTCAAGACACTGAAACAAAGCCTGCTGCAAAATGAAACTTCTTTTTCTCTACCTGAAAGGATTTGCAGGATATCTTCAGCCACCCTAAATACAAAAATG
Organism: Corvus brachyrhynchos; assembly: GCF_000691975.1. Classification (NCBI taxonomy): domain Eukaryota; kingdom Metazoa; phylum Chordata; class Aves; order Passeriformes; family Corvidae; genus Corvus; species Corvus brachyrhynchos. The sequence continues at coordinate 1,832,343 of NW_008239054.1, read as the reverse complement.
AAACATCCCACTGTTGGCCCCAGTACCAGACTGCAGGAAGGCAATCCAGTCGATGCACAAAATGCAAGTCTCAAGAGTGTGCTACTTGTCTTTTATGTATCTGGTCCTCCTGGAGACAAGCACTATGTAATTCTTTCCCCAAGTCTGAAATGCTATCTACGAGTTACATATAGCAATCCGAAGAGATAAAAAATTAATCCCTTTCCTGAGCATGTCATGATTATCATCCTAGATATTTTCATATGTTTAGAAAAGACATTAGTTCTAGAGACTATGCATTGTATCTTAATCATTATCAACCCCCTCCCCTCTGTTCATAAGACAACAATGAAAGAACTTAATGGTTCCTTGAATTAGTAATTAAGGGCTGCATTCCTACCAAGGTCTTCTCCATAACACCACTAAGGCCAGTGTCTCAGTTTTGCATCTCTATTCTGCAGTGCTACATGTTGATGTTTCAGCTCGTAGCATTTACACTGCTAGAAATCATCTGTCAGCTCTCAAAAGAGTCAGATGATCAAATATAGCTCCCTTTATGAACTCATTAACTGCACGTAAACATGGCATTAATAAGCATTTGACAGGCAAGTTTTATTAGTTACTTCCACTGAAGTTACTCACCAGGACCATGAGAGCACTGAATACGAAAAATTGAAAGTTAAGAATTCAGTGACACAAAAGTAGGAGACTCAGAAGTGAGAGACTGACTGGAGGAAGAGAGATAAATTACATATATCTTATATCCCATATGATTTACAAATACATTTTTCTTCCAGCAAAATGGTCCTCCACTCTGGAAAGTTTTACTAATATTAACTTTCCAGAGGCGCATTAGATTTTTACATTGCAAAATACACAACAGTGCTCTAAAATACATGAATGCTCATTTTTGGGTTCCTTCTCATTAATAAAAGACAATAGAGTCAACATTATACCAAGCTCTGAGAACACCATAAGGTTAAGATTTAGAAGGTGTTATGGAAACACTTTTATTTGAGGAATCTCTTATCCATGAGTTCAATTTTTCAAGTAACGTATGTCAAAAGACTACAAAGGTAAGGGTGTATGTTTGTGTTATAAACAATGATAGTTTCACTGACCAAGTGATAGGTTCTTCAGTGATACCTAACAAACAGTTCCAGAACTCAGACAAAAGCAGAGTGGCTGCTACTGAAACCTAATTCATATACAGGATTTACCTGAGTGCAATTGCTTCATGTGCTATGAATGCATGTGCTTCTGTGCACACGTACATGCAATTATGGAGGGTGTGGTCTACTCATGCATAGATGTGCATGCACACACAATTCGTTAGGATCATATACAAATCATATGTATTTTACAGTAAAAGAAATTTAAGTGTGTGTGTCTGTGGGGATGCTGGTTTGGTGTTTTTAAAGGCAGTTCGTTGGTTGCTTCTGATTTTTGAACGAGATAGCGGTATATTGCACACAGGCATGACAGGAATACCCAGGAATGAAATACCTCATACAGAATGAACCACATAAAACGCCAGGGAATGCTTTTGCAATAAAAAAAGTAATCTCCAAAAAGTCTGTGTAATATATGCTGAACTTAACCATGCAAACAAAATGAGTTTCCCTATTGGGACATAAACTCTCCCAGCTTCTCAGCTGAAGAGCTTTAATGCAAATATTGTTTCTACTGGAATTTGCCAGCTACTCATTATTTTACTGCTTTTTTTTTTCCTTAACTGTAAGCATGATGTTTAAGCAGCACAATGGTGATGTAAGAATACTTTATATTCTATGTAAATCTGTGTACATCTACGTAAATCTCTGAACAAGAAGGATGAATATGATCTTACAAGCTTAAACCAAAAAGGGAAAAAATTCCTGAATTTCCAGGAACTGTATCACCTGGTCAAACATGGAATGAAAGATGAAAATAGGTCACAATATTTCAAATACTCTCTTTAACAAAGTCCTTATTTTGCAGGTCTTGTAATATATCTCATTATGGTACCAATTTCAGTATCTCTTTCTGAGAAATGCATTCCATTTAGTAAAATTTCTGATGTCCTAAAGACATAATTGATGTTACTTATCTTTTTCACTCCAACCTGTACATCTATATAGCTTTAAAGCACATTTTGATGCCTTCTATCAGGGGAAAACAATACATATAATTTTGATATTTCTGCAAAAGAAATCTTTGCTGTGCAGTTGGTGGTCTATGTCTGAGCTGCCTCTTATTCTCTAGCCCTTTATTCACAAAATCTCTTTTTCCATATACTGGAGTTGATGCATCACGTCTTGATTTTGTTTTTTATGCCTAGGGTAGTAAGCACGATTCGGATTTTGGTAATGATTGAGCATGTGACTACACTTGCTTACAACACTTAAATATCAATACATAGATAATTAGCCAGGCTAATTGTGCTTTGGGGGATTTCCACAGGCAGTAAAATTCAGTGTCTCTCATTCAATGTAGAGATGCTTTTTGGGGCTTGTGGTGGTACAACACATGCCAGTTCTTTTATTTTCAGTCCGAATTTCTGATTTGAGTGGTACTTCAGGTTTGATCTATACATAGAAATTTATTAGTTACAAAAATTAATATCCATGATTTTTAAGTGTGTAG
>NW_008239054.1:1814971-1829716 GCF_000691975.1 Corvus brachyrhynchos | reverse complement strand
AGACTCCAGAACAACAAAAATGAAACAACATGAATCCATAGAGTGTAAGTCTAAGATCCTTCTCACAAAATTCAAAACGGAAAACTTGACCAAAACCAAGTGAACCAACACCACCAGGCTGCCCATAAGTGACAGATGTAAGAAACCCCTGCATTTTTTCACTTAACTACTGTACCATGTATAGAAAAGGATGGTGTTTGCTTGACCTTCTACAAGGCAGGTAACATTACAAATCAGAAAGCAGCCTTTGTGTGCCAAACACAGCAGGTATGTGTACTGCAGAAAGACCTGTGCAAGCAGCGTCTACTGCAGCCTAAAACCAGGTGTGTGCTCCACTTCAGAAGGACTCAAACAGACATGGGAATTCATGGATTCTTTTTTGTTGCTGAACAATTCCTAAGTTTGGCTTTGTGTTGTAGTATAATTATTTACAGAGTAGCAGCAAAATTAAATAACATCTGTTTACCAAACGAAAGTCAAATAAAATAGTAAAAGCTCTTGTGTAGTGTAAGACCATTTACTCCAACTACTCCTAAAAAGCTTATTCATCTGCTACTGGACACTTAGGCCCCCATACATTAAAAATCAATGACTACACTCAAGAACTGAGTTCACTCAGAAGGAGCTGAAGTGGAAAGTTGTAATGATTAACAAATGAATGAAAACTACACCAGTTTCTGCAAGCATACTTATGATTTAAAACACAGACATTGATATAAAGCACAAAAAAAATGTGAACAAAAAGAGTTCATTTCACATTCATTATTTGCCAACATAGACGTTATTCCTTTATTAAGACACAAGATATTACATCCAGCTCCGCTGCAATTCTAGCAGCAAGGATTTGGCTTTATTTTTAGCAGACCTTACATATATTCTTCAATAAAATGTGTTTTCTTTTACCACTCGTATTTCAAAGTCCTCAAGACATAAAATGCATTCAAACAGCAGAACTGGTGGTTTGTGTTCAGAACACCAGCATGCATTTTGATAACTTGTTAGTTTGTTTGGCAATTCTGTTTCTTTTACTATTTCTTAATGAGAATACTACAACCATGAAAATTGAAAGTATTGTTGTTTCCAGACACTTTTCTCTACCTAACCAAACTTCTTAGGAGTGACTTAAACTGACCAACAGCAAGTTATTTTTAAAAGAGATTAGTTTTGAATGTATCTAGATAAGGTAATTTTCCAGAAGAAATTTGTTAACTTGATTGAAAATCTTCGCAAGGAATAAAATCATTACAGTCTAAAGATAAAATCAGTGGAAAATCTTAACAAAAAATTGGCCAGGAAAACTACCCAGCACAGGTGCACTACCACAATCAGAGTGTATCATTGTGGCAGGGGTATGTGGTTGGTTGTGGTCAGGAGAAAATGAGGAATGCGGATTAAGGCAACTGCAGATCAGAATTCCACTCTGCATTAAGTGAACTTTTGTTAACGGTAGTGGACAAATATCTCATTCACCTCACCCCTCACATAGTGAAGAAAAAAAAAAATTTCTCTGGCTTCTCTGTTTGACACTGCAGCTGTAAAGGACTCTTGGCCTGACAAAAAATCAATGGTCAAGGTCAATCTTGTGATATAAGTGACAGCGGTGACTCCTGGGTAAATCTGGGTAGCCCCATAATGTTTTCCTACCCTGCAAACCCAACAGATGAGGGAGAATCAACATGGTTTTGGCTGCTGGAATACCACTAACAAAAAAGTTAGTCTAGATTTGACACGCAGTGATGTTACAACAACCTAAACTTCTTTTCACTTACATTAACTAAGACAAAAATTAACTGGTGATGCGTGAGATAAAGGTCATCCTTCACAGCCCCTATGGCTGCCACTGGAGAGTTGGAGGATCAGTGCTTCCCACTCAGCCCAACACCTGTATTTGGCTTTATTTTTCCTCTTTTAAGCTACGAGCAACATTTAGGAGATATGCAGTGCTCCTTTTTCAAGTCTAGACCAGAAAAGGTCAATGAAATGGCTGAAACATGTCACCTACACATGCTTAAATGGAAAGAGCAGCTACAAGCCAGGTTTCTGTGTAGGTCTTTATCTGCAGGTTTGACACTTGACTAGAAACTTGGATTCAGTCCTGGGCTGATTTTAAAAAAATTAAAAATGAAAACTAATCTGAGACCCCTCTAAGGTCTCCCCAAACCTTCAATATTTTCTTCTGTCTTCTGTTACTCTCCTGGCCCCCTCCAAAATGCCTGGCAGCCTTCTGGCACACTACCAACAACCTCAGACTCTCCTGGACTGCTCACCTGGTCTGCCTGTGCACTTCTCAAAGACTAAACCTTCATTTAAAATCTCCTTTACCTTCCATTTTCTATTCCAGCCAGCTATTTCTCCCTCCATGCCTAAAAGGAACTGGATTTTTTTTTAATCCCTCTGACTCAGAAGTGGAGTTGCATGGAATTTCTGAGGGGAACTGGCAGTTACTTTATACCTTCACCAGATCCTTATAATTCACCAATTTTACACAGCTTTATTTGTTCATTTTTTAAAAATTTCTTAACTGCATTTTCCTTTATATGCAGTTGGGTTGCAAAATCAGTTGGTTTTTGATAGCCAAGTGGCAACACCAGTCCCAGCACTCCTTCACTTGCTCCTGCCTCTGAAGACTTGGTGGAAATGTTAAGCATCCCACACAAATCAACAGAAAATGCTCCCAGAGCTTTGGAAACATTTTCAATACTAAAGAGATATGGGATTTTTTTATACTTTCTGGCATCTATACGAGCCTTTGATATGGTTGCCTTCCTCGTTTTCTAAGACTACATTAAATCCTGATAGGCAGGAAGTCTAAGAGAAAACATGAATCATTGAACAGTATTTCTGCTACTTAAGAAATTTTAGTATACTAGTTTCAGAAGGCAATATGTGGACACAAATGAAACTGAACTAAGAAACAGGCTTGAAGGCAAACTCAGAGATAAATTTTAGTTTTATTGCAGTCAAAATTCAATGAGATGCTGAATGGCAGGAATGAAGAAGAGACTGTGTTGGCTGGATCTCAGTCATGGGGGGGTAAAAAAAGACAACTCTGAAATGTAGTTAGAAAGAAATAGCAGGGATTGGTCTGATGCCTGGAAGCTGAATCAAATTTTCTGCTTTGAAATATGAGGAAGAACAGATTCACTTTAAGTCTGTCCTAGATTGCAACAACAGAAGAAAATTATGCTTGTCCAAAAGCATCTGACAAAATCATGACATAAATCTGAGTGACAAAGAACACTCCTCTCTTTCCCATCTTTGTCTTCATGAGCATCAAATGCAGAGCAACACCAACAGCTGCACCAGTGAGTGATTAACTTCAGCAGAAGAATGATGCTGCCTCAAACCTACACTGTACAGTTTAGAGCTTTCTGCCTGTCTAGACTCCAGGGATCATAAGATTTATCATAGATTAATAAAGCTGCTGCTAGATCTGGCATTGCTGTAGCTCAACCACACAACACCAAGTTGTCAGAATATTCCCACATAAAAAGACCCTGCTTTCTCTCTGGTTGTGCACTCTGAGACTCACCATGGGCTGCAGCCTCTTACTATTGTTTTGGTTACAAATACATGACAGTGAAAGTATTTGCCATTTTCAAATCTTGCCAGTGCCCAATGATGTCAAGTACCAGTGATTTCTGGTACTCAGAAATCTTAAGACTGTTTTTTTAAAAGACTGAATCATCTTAAAATTATTAAATTTGAGATTACTTTACTTCCCATTTTATTTCAAGTTTTAGGAGACATGCACAAGTATTTTCACATGACCTTCCAAGACTCTGAGAGTCAAAAACTTTCTTTTAATAAAAATTTACCCTGAATTTTCACCCAACCAATTTGCTTGTGAGACTGATTTTATAAAATAATAAAAGAATTTGGGCGCCAGCCAGATCCCAGGCATGCCTGGTCTTGCGCACCCTCCCTCAGGTTGGGAGCAGCAGCAGCTCACAGAGGGCAAGGTACAAGGTCTGTGGCACGTGTGCAACACTTGGGGTTCTACCCATCACCTTCTGCTCTTGGTTTGAACGAACAACAGGTTGATTTAGGGTCTCAAGTACGGAGTTTAACAACTTTATTGATCATTAAAAATACTTCCCCTAGTGAAAGGGCAACAAGTCTTAGGAAATTGCAACCAAGTGTTAAAGAGCTTATTTAACAGAAAGTACTGAATGCTCCTGAGACTTCACAACTAGTTGAGCAACTTTAGTGTTGAGTTTTGCTCTTCAATACTGTAGCAGCATTTTTGTTCCTTAGAAATAAGCTTCCCCCACAGAGCACAGCCTGAGGGGAGAAAGTAATTAAAACAAAAAAAAAGCAAAACAGAAGAAGAGCAAAAAGTGCCAAAAGTGAGTTGGTTCCCCAGATAAATGTCTTATTTTCCAAGTATTATGCTAAGTATTATTCAGAACATTTCCAAGCTGCTGAGATAGAGAGGAATCATCTGTCGTAGAAAGCACTTTCTATCGGCGTTACATAGTCTATATTATATAAAGCTACTTGCATTCCAGGGAGTCAAAGGCAATTCCCTACTCAGCGTGGTGGTGCAACCACAGCTCCCTGTCTTCCCCAAAGCAGAAGACTTCTATCACCTGTTCCTGGACCACTGCATATGAACGGGAGCAATCCCAGCTGCACACAAATGCTCCTGGGCCAAGACAAGGACTCTATCCTGGTTTGTTTCCATTAATACTACTTCAACCCAGGAACAGTTCCTAAAACCGAGTCAATTAATCATGACATCAGTTTGCAGAGTTTAAATCAATACGCTCTGTGAAGTTACTCATTCTGTTTACTGGGATTTCCAGAAAAGTCAGAAAGTTGAAAAAGACGAGATAGATTCACATTTCACGCACTCACTTGAAAGTCTGGTGTGAATACAGCCAGTGCAAATTCTGATTAATTACCCAGAAGAAATGGCAGCAAATCTTGCTCTAGGTGTTTGACTACTTAGCCAATGACATAAGAGACTTCTGAATGCAAAACTGAGTCTTAAACAATAGCAAAAAAATATCCATCTTTAGCAGCTGGTTGAGAGGCAACGACCACCCATTACAGTGAACAGTGAGAGTGAAAACCAGATACTGCTCAGAAAAAATAAGCTTCAACACATCCCAAAACAAATCAAGGTATGTGAAGAATATAAATGCCCAACACAAAGAAAACAAAGAAAACCAAGCCGACAATGTGGAAATGAAACCACAATATATTGATGCACAGCAGCTGCAAAATTGCTGTACGTAAGGAAAACCTTCCCAGTGGATTAACAGCCTGATTGACAGCTGCCACTGGGCTCTGGCTCTATCAGCCACTGCTCAAAAGTAGCAGTTTAGCTCACCTTCAAACATCTTTCCATATAACAAGAAAACAACATATATGCTCAAATGAAACAGGAGTATGACAAGAAGGCTCTCAGACAGCAGCAGACAGTGGAGGTTAAAGGACAGGGACGATGTTTACAACTAAAAGGAGAAGAATATGGAAATTAACACTGAGCTGCATGACATGGAGCTCATAAATATCAAAAAATAATAAGCCCATAAATACCATATCACCTGCTTGCAAGTAAATATTCAGGAAGGCATAAAGAAGCAAGCTCTATCAAAAACTGCACTATGAATACCACCAGTTCTGTTTTCAAGGAAAAAGTATTCCAACTTCATCTGACCTTAATGAAAAAGCAGTTTTCCCCAGGTTTAAACATACTGTGTTCTCATTGCTTCTTTTGTTCCCATCCTTTCTTGCTGACCCCCATGCCACAGTGGGCAACAGGCCAGCGATGACCACTGATCGATCTGCTTCGGCTGAGACATCAATGTATTCCACCAAAAGTCAACCTGACACAAACACAGTTAATTCTCCACAATCTATACTAATTTAATGTACATTAGCTCTACTAAGAGACAACTAAAAAAAGTCAAAGAAATATCTGCTTTATAGTATTTAAATGAAAAGTAAAGTCTGCTAGGAAAACAACTTCTCATACATTATCATAGCTCTATTTATATATCAAAAACCTCCACAAAAATAAACAAACAAAACCATAACCTCAAAAAAACCCCCAAACAACCACCAAACCCTGAGGATTTTCATTAAATGGCATTCTGACACACATTCTTGGCTCATTCCAGGAAGAGAAAAAGCTTTTGCAAGGAAATATCAAGTAAAATATTTATTAGCCTTCTCCAGGTTGCAAGTTTCCCAAGCTCCCACATTTTGTAACGTCAGGAAATTGCTACTATAAACAGCCTAAATCTGCCAAAAAATTAATGTAACTGGGGCCAACTAAAGGTTTCTCATCCCTCATTCCCCATCCCTTGGGAGGTTCCTGCCTCAGGGACACACTGACCACAGGTGCTGCCTTGACACAAGTGCAGCCAGGGGCTGCAGAGAGCTCACCACCTCCTGCCCGTCACCCCAGGAGAGCTGTGAGGAGGTGGCCCAAGCAGCACCTGTAGGATGGAGCAGGGTGAGAGCCCCAGGAGCTGACTGGAGCCTCCATCCAGGCAGTGTTGGAGGCCAGCAGCTTGTGAGCCCTGGCAGCCTGAAGCCTCTTGCTCACCTGGAAGGCCAAGCTTCCCAAGTACTTACTCCACAGCTTTTCATCTCCCCCTTATACAAGCTTTGGTTCTTAAATGTCAGATGCAATGTTACTTTTGTTATCTTAAAGACAAGAATAAAAAAGATTCTGATTTTTTTTTAATTATTTTTTATTTTTTTGGTCAACTTCACCTCTCGCTCCACTTAGACACAAGAAAAAGTCGACCATTTCACAGTGGCTTCTTCAAAATTTCAAATCACATACGTTCAGTGGTTTTATTTACTCAGTAGTTCAAAGTTTCATTTCATATCAACACTGCCCCAGACAACCCCTTTCATTATTTTAAGAAAAGCTAAAAATGGAAACTTTTCACGTAGCCCCCACTCAGGTTATTGCGGCAAGGCATGGCATTTCCACCACCCCGCAAACACAAGCGCTTTGTTAAAATGTGGCCAGACAAAGGGAAGGCAACAGAGCACTCATTGACTCCTTGTCGGAGCTATTTGGGCTGGCAGCAACCTCTGACTGACTGGGCAGATCTTCTCCAAAGACAAGACGCTTGCAGAGGCGCCAAGGGCCTCCCGCACAAAAGATGCTACTTTACAATGCCAATCAGAACTCAACTTTCTTCTTCCTCAAGGAACCTAAGTCAGGCCAACATTTACACTCACCAGAGAAGACTAAAGACTATTAGTTTCTTTTGGAGGCAATTGCCCTAAAATACGTTCTCCAAAGTAAATCTGCTGTAAGGCAGACTGGAAAGGTCCCAGAGAGCTGGCTGTGCTACTACCCATGAGGGACTGCCAAAGCTGATACCAAAGATCAGAGCAGAGACGGGGACCCAAAACAACATCTATGCCATGATACATATTTTTTCAAGCACTCAGTCATCTGTCATGGAAACTGAAAAGAATCTTGAAACAGATATTTTATAAAACTTTCCCTCAAACTAAAATCAGATGGGAGGGGGCACCAAGTTTCATTCTCAGTCTTACCTTGTAAACACAGCAATACTTATTTTTGCTTCATAGAACAAAACAATTATCAATAACACATAATAGTCATTGGAATAGCTTCATCCAAATATCTAGCTATTTTCTTTTTCAGGTATTTTGCTGGATACCTTATTTTCCTTTAGGGAATGATGAACTACCTGTACTTTGCAGGTTGACACCACATCCCAGATGGTGGTTTCTTGTCTCAAAGGAGCATATGACTCCCCCAAACTAAGCAAAAAGTAATTTTGGATGCTACAACACCTTAAAAGTTATTTATTGCTACAATTTTATAAGCAATTCAGAAAGTCTGCCATTGCATGCAGTTCTGGATGCAATTTCCATTAATACCTTTTATTTTCAACCTTAACTTTATATTTTGCTAAAGGTTAGACAAAAATTGAATGTAACAGATGTTTCTCTTTGGCCTCTTATTGGGGAAGGTTACTTACACAAGCACGTTATTTCAACGGAGTATGACTGAAAGAAAAAAGATCACATAAAATGGTCTTTGAGTGAAATGATTTTAAGACCTCTTAGTTATGAATATGTCAGAGATGCTGGTTGTACAAACATAAGCAGCAACTTGATTGCAGTCACCTCATTTGCTCCTGCCTTGAGCTTTGCCTGAAATGATCGCATCAATACAGCTCAGGAAATTCATTTTTCATCTTCAAATGCTTTCACAAACAGTACCAGATCCTTCTAACAAACCAAGAAAGCCAACATCAACATGTGTAAATGCATGACAAGTCAGCAGCATCAGCACAATGCACTGCTTCAGCATTTACTAATGCTTTGTCTTTTCCTATGCAGTATTTGCTCTCCCTTGCCTTCTCTGTTCCTGATCCTCTCCTGGCTGTGCAGTCTGCTGCACTGGCACTGCCCAGGCACAGGTGCCTGAGAGGCACTGATGGACAGGCCATGCCAAGGTGTGCAGCCAGCTGGCAAAAGAGCTTCAGCTTCCTGCCACAGGCAGTCCCATCACCACACGGTTCCTCTTACAGCTGTTGTGTTGTTCCTTGTTTCACCTCATCCTCATCCATACAACCTTCAGCGCTCTCCTGCCACCCTTCCCTTACACTCTGATTTAAAGGTTCCTTGAGTCCCTAACCAGCACACTCTGGTATCAGTGATTTAGAGGCTCAGCTATGCTTTTGAAGAGGAACATATTTGCAAGTTCTATAAATCACTCTAAACCCACTGTATACTCATTTACACTGCACCTTCCACAGCTCTTGATAACTATATCTACATTCCTCTGCTCCAACCTCTGTCCTCATTCTGCAGAGGCTGCCATGAACAAGTTCAGTATGCAACAGAAACAGACCACCTCAACCGCAATGCTCTACGTTATATCAGACAGCAGAAAACATCGCTGAAAAATCTTCATCTGCAATGGAACTGGCTGCAGGGACTTATACATAAAGGGGCAAATAAGAGCAGATTCACAGAGGAAGATGCAAGAGAAAGTCAAACAATGTGCAAGAGCAACACAGAAACAGGTAGTTAGACAAACTATGCAGCTGCATGGAAAACAGGATCACCTTTGAGAAATTTCTCCAGGAAACAAACTCTGCAAAATTCATCTACAGTTTAATAAGGCACACAGTGAAAAATGAAATTTGAAAAAGGTATTCTATTCACATGGAGAAAAGAAAAAAAAAAGATTTTGGCCACAAAACCCCGAAAAGAACAAAGAGTTTTATTAAATCAGAAGTGCCTGCCAAGTTATAAGATTTCTAAAAAGAGCAGGATTAAAAAAAGTTTTAAAATAAGAAGAGGCGGCAATTTGTTTTGAAACATGAATCCAGCTGGCTTAGCATCTGAATGAAAGAAAATTATAGATCACAGTAAACATCATGTGTAAAAATAAAGAGTAATCAGAGCCCCTCTTAAAAGGAGAAAAAGTCAGACCAAACAAGCTATCCATACAACCAATAATTCTGAGCAACTTCCATGCCAGCTGTAATTGCCACATTGCAAAATACATTTTTCTTAACGATACTCAACTTCTTTGTGAAGTTTGCCAAGTAACTATTGGAAAGCAGAAAGAACAGCATGGGATTCTCATGAAAATAAGTTAGAAGTATCATTGTAAAAAGAAGTATTATCTTGTGGAATTCAAAATATATGCCACATGAATGTTAAATTTTACAGCAAAAAAATGAAAGAGGACTTAACTTTCTTTCAATGCTAGAAACATATAAAAATGCCTTAAGTCAAATTTCAACGTTACAGCAAAAACGATGATAATATTAAATGACAATATGCCAACCTGAACATGATCCTTTTGCTTTCAGCATGGACAGGGCTTCAGAAAGCCCCAAGCCACCTGGAGGTGGAGAACCAAACCCATATGGTACAAATTAACTCTACAGTTCCCTCTCCTGCTACTTCCAGTTTAGCATCCTCAATTACATCAGAAACACAGAAATCAATACAAACATGAAGTTTTCTTTCCTTTTAGAAAGCAGTTTATGGTGCAGAACCAGGCTGAAAGGACAAACATTGCACTGTATATCTTAGCTGTGTACCGTAAGAGTCATACAGCACTGAGTTAAACTTTTTGAACCAAATTAAGACAGAATAGAAATTAAACAGGCAGGAGTCAGAAGCCAGCACTTCTTAGGATATATACAGTCTACAGCTTAATTTCATTTGACCAATGGCTGATTTTCTGTATGCTATCACCAAATACTACAAAGATATGTGTTAATACATGGCCTGCAGAAGGGTGTCCAAAAGACTTCACTGGCCCCTTGCAAAGGAGCCATTTCCCTGCTCCTGGCCTACAGCACATGGCAGTAACCCATGCAAATACCAACAACTACCTGTCAGCAAAGCTGGAGGAAGAATTTCATGCTCCTAGCAACACGAAATTTCTAGAATATAATTTATGAAATTATAAAAAATTTCTAGAATATAAATTATGAAAAACACCCAAAGAAAAGCACATAAATAGATACATCCCAGTAGGTTCAATATAGATTTGATAGGCTTTACTATTATATAAATATTTGTTGGACATTTAATCCTCTTTCTCCTGCCCCTAATCTGTCTCCTCTACCCTGACCTTCCCATAGTAACAAGTTTACAAACCAACTTTAGTGCACTCCTCAAAGCCCATTCCCTTTCCGGGAAAGGATATGTAAAATATATCAGGCTTGCCTAGAAAGATGCCCTGCTCATAATAGTTTCTTAAAAATCAGTTCTACTGCTAAGATTTTGTTCCTTTTTTACAAACTGGTCACAGCTTCTTTTAGGAAGTAGTGGGATGAGATGGACTAAAATTAGAAGAGGGAGAAATAAAAGGGAGCACAAGGGGAGAATGGCCCTGGCACAAAACTCCCAGTAAAATCTTCAACTCTTGTATCAAAAGTCTGATATCCCCACTTGTTCAGCAACCATCTATATTTTTAGATCTCCAGCTACATAGCCCTTCCTTTTTTCAAAACCTGCAGCAAACAGTTTACTACTGAGTGTTACAATGGCTTAATAACCCTTACAAAGATTAGGTACACAACACAGATTAGGTAACACAGATTCAGAAGACAAATTCTCAAGATTAAGGTCTAGATTTACCATCTCTATGTCTAAGGCACTTGGAAAAGTCTATTGAAGGGTAACAGTTTCAGCTCTCAGAACTGGGCACTGGTTCTCCTGGTGACAAATGTCTCTAGTGTTTCAGCTGGGACCCGTCCTCAGCTGCAAATCAAACAGCTGGCATTAATCAGTGTCTCTTCATACACAAGCCTTCATCCCCATGGAGGAGAATTAAAAAACATGCAGGAAATCCAGCCTTTGTGTTTGCTTGCAAGGCAGATAAAATGAGCTGTCATCCTTTCTCACAGCAGGAAAGAGTAAGGACAGCTCAGATGAAAGTGCTGACAGGCCTGGCGGCGGGTGCTGGGTGCTGGGACTTTGAAAACACTGTGTGTTCATAGAAGACCACCAGCTACCAAAATAAAACATTATTTAATACCAGGTACATTTGCAATGATCAAATACAACCAGTTTTCCCAATGTTGCTCAGTTCCAGAGAATTAGTTTGTTCTTCTACTTTATATGCTATCACAGAAGAATAACCACGAAAACAACAAAATAAAAAGCTCAGTGTTTTACCAATGTGTTCTCTCATGCTTGATATTATCTCCTGTTTGAGTGACCAGGAACCAGTGCCTTTTTGAGTCACCAGCAAAAATTATCCATGTCACACTAGTCCGCACAGAGCGTCTTGCACTGCAGTGCCAACACAGTATAAAACATAACCAAAAATGAAGGCAAACCAAGTGAAAACATCCCGTAGCATTAGCTCACAAGTACAACATTTTCTGAGCCAGCTGGACTTCAGATGGAATTTTTAGTCAGTCATCTGAAGAAGTTTAGTTTCTGTTGCTAGAAAGCTTTGAGGAGAATATTCATCATGGATGAACATTCATCACTGATAATTTGGGTACAAGCGCCAGAAGTCTAGAAAAGGAAATGGACTTTTACCTCATGACGTAAGATGAGGAAAGGAAGGACTGATGCTCCAGAAAGTATCGAACAGTATTTCATAATTATTGGGGGAAATATCATGGGTCAGCACCTATGTCTGCATACAAAGATTCAAACCCAAAACAAAAAATCAGTAAGGTGTATGTTAAAAAAAAAAAAGTCACATTAAAACTCAAGCTAAATTGCTAACAAGTTTCACACTATATAAGCAGCACTGTGGATTATTTCAGGGCTTTTTGAGGTATTTGCTTAGTTTAGGCAGATCAAAAGTTGAAGTTGCTTATTTAAAAAAGCAAACAAAAAGCAATATATGAACTTACGCTCCCACCCAAAGCTGAGATCTCCGATAGGAACCCACAATTCCATGAGCTGGGGTTTTAGAAACTTCAGTTCCTCAACATTCCTGACTGAATGACAAGAAAAAGGAGGAGAGAAGTTTTTAAAGTTTTTAAAAAAATAAATAAATAAAACAAACCAGAAAACCTAAAGGAAAATTGCAACCAAACTTGACAGGGAAGTAGAGGAACTGAGTTTTCAAAATGCAAGAGTTCTTCATTGACCTGGGTCACAAATTACTGTTCCTATTCTTTCCTTTTCAAACTAAACAATGCCTTCATAAACAAAAGATAACCTGTAATTTCAACTGGTTTAAAAGAGAAGTTAAATGACATGTTTCATGGGTTTTTTTTTAAAACAAAGAGAAAGAAAGCCAACAGATACATAAGATGAAATACATGACTTCTGAGCTCCTTTGCCATCCAGACTGGATACACCTCTACTCTAAAAAGCAAGGACCTTTTACAAAGAAATATACAGAGTGACAGTAAGAGAAGTTCCACACACAAACCCTCTTCCCATTACCTTTAATATGCTAAAAACTCAAAAGACTGCAATGCTGAGATGCCCATTGCCATTGACCTCCTCTGGCACACAAATGAATCATCACCACAGACAAAGGACGACCTTTCTCCTTCCTGTCCATCAAAGTTGAGGCACAGCAATGTTCACCAAAACTCCAGGCATGACAGGCATGATGCTTTTTAGCCCTTACAGCTTTCTGCTTCAGTCCAAACATGGGCCCAGTTACTGAGATGCTACCAAGAAGCACAGTATCACTCAATTATAAGCTCCCTATCAGCATCACTTAAAGATAAAACTCATCAAATCCATATCTGGTAGCAATCTGGTGTGCTATTTTGACAGGCAACATGAAAGACTGTAAACCATTTTTTATCCAAAATGTATTACTACCCAAACTGTATAAAAACTTACAAGACCAGAATAAAGTGTAACTACCCACTACTGCAAATGTTTATCTTATTACAAATCATAGACTTAAGACACTGATCCTCACAAGAGCTTTTCCCATAAGACACAACCACATCTTTGCTTGACAGCATCTACACAAGACTACATGGAAGCACTGTGCTTTCTGAATAAAGGCAGAAATCAGTCACTCCAAGGTTTATTCTGAGGAGCCCTCTACAGAATACCAGCATTTGCAATCTCGAGCGTTATCCGTATGTATTTAGAATACAAACACATCTTTGGTGGATGCTTCACTGTAACTGCTGGTGTACAGACACTGCAAGCAGTCTCTCTTGAGTACGTGCAAGCTTAGCAGAGTGTCAGAGCCAAACACCATCATCCTCAACCTCTGGACAGAAGCAGCAGCAGTTAAAAAGCAGAGATAAAAAATGGCTTCAAAACCCATCTGAAAGTCCTGACCTTTCCTCTGCAGTCTGGGGATAATGGGGCAAGGGCAGCTCCTGCCATCTCTAAATCAGACATCCCATAGGACCGGGACTGCTCTCAGCCAAGGCACATGATACTCAGTGCCCTGACACTGCTCCACTCCTCCCAGCTCCCCTGCTCCTAACACAGAGCAGTACCAGGTGAGATGGGTAGAAGAACTGCTGTGTTTCAATCCCACCCATCTCATCTTTAGAACCCATATGAAAGAATTTGAAGCAGAGAGCTCTCCAGATCTAGGGGCAAACATGGTTTTCAGAGCAGAGATCAAACACACAGACTGCTATTTCATTTCTGTGCTAGCTCTCCACACCTTGTCCTGACAGTGTGAACACTGATTAAATCAGTAAGGTGAAAGGATGTGGTAAAGCAATGAAAGCCAACAGTTTGACCTCTAGGTTAGATAGTAGTATCATAAAGCTTTCACCTAATATTTTACATCTTCTCAGTAAGATGATCTAATATTTGCCTACAAAATTTCTAGTGTGTATTTGTTTTGTTCTCGTAGGAAGCTTACAACCACCATTCCTGAGATTATGATTCTGTCTCTATTTCATAAGAAACCTACCTCCCTAATCTTCTTTACTGCTTCCCAGAACTTTCTGCCTTCTGATCCTAATAAAAGCAAGAAATCATGAGTAATTTTATCTGCAGCTTGCTTTTGAGAGGACGATGTTCTTCATGCTGCACATAAAATAATTGCAACCTGTTCTCACTGCTCAAGCCAGCCAAACAGAGGGCAGGCTGCACACACTCATTTGCAGCAAACAAGAAGTACACATGCTTCAGGTGGTTACTGCAGAGTATGATTTGAAACCTACCTCTAGTGATGTGATTTCCACCTATTTCTCTCATTTTTCAATAACAGAATCAAAGGTTTGATGTGCAAAGGCTGACATTACTTTCAGAAGCAGCAGACTGCGCAAGTTTGCCTTGCTTTCTCTTTCACTGGAGGTT
>NW_008239054.1:1765983-1814945 GCF_000691975.1 Corvus brachyrhynchos | reverse complement strand
TGGAGTGAATTAATTTTCCAAAACTATTTCCAATGTTTATTCAGTTTTAATGTTTTCTTTTGAGGTTTCTCTAGCTGGCTGACCTGAGACCTGTTTCCCCCTGGAGCCTGTGTTGTGGTGCCAGACTTTTTATTACAGCAGGTTCACATCTAGCAGTGGGAGCAGAGGAGGAGGAACTGCAAGCTCCCTGCTGCTGCATTTGGTTAGCAGCCTCCTACTCCTCCCACTCTTCAGCAGATGTTTCTGCTGTTTTACCACAACGGGATCTTTTTATACCCTCACAATTCCTAAAACAAACAAAATCAGAGACCCATCTCCAAAGAGCCACAACAAAAGCACTGACCCAAACTACCACCACAATACAACTGGAATAAAAAAACCCTTGGCCCTTGGGAGAAGACGAGGTTGTACACAATGTCACTGGGACAGTGACTAATCTTTGGCAGATCATGTGAGAAAGTCCTGAAGTAGCTGTAGTGACAGAGAACAGCATGAAAACAAACGGATGATTCAGATGTGAATAATATTCCTTAGAAGTGATATTATCAGAAGCTCACATAAAACATTATCCGACCTTTTTACCACTCAGAAAAGCCAATGGCATTTCCAGCCGTCTTCCAGATGTGCATTTTCAGTTACATGTGTCTGTGCGCGTGTGCATGAAGTCAGTGGATTCAAAACAGGTGGGATTTCTGGAATCTCCATTTTAAAACAAATTCCTAGACACCACTAAATGTACATTCCATAGAGTAGGAAAAGTCAACTTTCAGACTCTGTGCCAGGCTCTTGCAGCTGATGCTGAGTCCATGCTAGGAATTTTCACACAACAAAGGAACCAGACTGTGGGAATGAAACAGTTATTCTTGGGTTCCTCAGGTCTCAGCAGCTTGCAGGGAAGAAAAGATGTTCATTCAGATTTAAGTATAGCTATGTATGCCAACCAGCTAAGCTAGGCTCCTTTTAAACTGCTGATGTAGGCACAAAAGGCTCTGTATCAAGGTACTCTGAAAGGTACTTGAACTAGTTCCCCCCTTTTCCCTGCTGTCCCTCCCCAAAATCATCTTAACTAAGCCTTATTTCCAGTAGCAAGTAAAATTACTCCTATTTGAACATGCAGAAATAGACACCATATTGCTTTGTCTTTTAAACTTGCTGGATGTAAATGATTTGTGGCACTGCTGTGGCCAATACAGCAAATCCTACACAGCGTGTCACTGTCACGTATGTACTGACAGAAGGCATCTGCACCATCCAGTTCAGGTAACAATCAAAGCTATGGCTGTGGCTGAGCTAAGATCTTTGCCTGCGCTGCACTGCTACTATTGCCTGCTTTGAAGAAGCCACATGTGAAATGCTATGAGGTGATGTGAACATTACCCAGACCTTCCATCGGGTTTCGAACGCTCCTCTGGGCTGAGCGCAAGCACATGTGTGCTCATACACAGATGTCCAGAGAAACTGCACACCCTTGGTCTCGGGCTGGCCTTGCAGCACATCCTGCTGCCACGATCTCCACTTAAGACGAGAATGGCAGCGACGCTCCGCACCGGAGCGTCAGCTCCAACACCGCCCTTTCACTCCCTCAAAACCAAAAGCCCGCTCGCTCTCGGCCAAACATCTCTGCTTGCTGCTGCTTATTCACACAGGGCTCCTCAGATAGCTGTGTTTCCTTATTCTTCCTTAAGTATCTGCTTCTCTTTGATGTTCAGGCTTTCATCTATCACAACAATGAGGAATCATCTGTTTGGGGAAGAAAAGCACAGTTCAAGGTATTCTTAGGAGAGAGCATTTGGATGCCAACAGCATCTACAGTGGAGGACGACTGCAGGCCAACTACTATTTTCCTCCTGATCTTTAGCCTGGAGGTGGTTGAAGGGAAACTGAATGAATTATTTCCTTGTTCTAGCAACATTTGTAAATCCTGTGTAAACGAAGCTATCTTTGACAAAATCTTGGTGAGCCTTAAGTTAAAATAACAGTGGTGATGTCATTGACCGGGCAGCAGTACTGAATGCTTCCTACTGCTTCTGTTGAACTGTTCCATGAACACCACACTGGAAAATTCTCCATGTTTCAGCCATCTTTCGAAGTCTGCAATTTGATTTCATCAAGTAAAAATACCTGAAAATTTTCCCAAATGAGCTGTTCTTCACATGATGATTAAACCCAGCACCAACAATTTTTGAAGCATCAAACATTTAAAATAATACTGAAAACAGGTATGCTGAGTTTAAAATCCTAAGTGTTTACAGTGGAGGAGGTTTATTGAGATAATTTTAAGAAAGATAAGCTTTCATCGGTTGTGTTGCATAGAGCTGATAAGTGATGATTTTGGTGAGATTTTCGGAAAAAATGCACATTAAGTATTATTTTGAGAGCTTCTGCAGGAAGAGTTTTGCGAGCAAATACAAATATTTACACTATAAATGCACTTTAATCTTGTGGCTCTTACTTTGGGGAACGGATCAGAGTGCCACCTAATCCATGGGCTTTATAATAGAGGTCAACAACACAGCTTGGGATTTGAAATACTGCTCCTCACAATAGATTTCTCACAAACAAGCTGGAGAACAAGCACTACCCGCAAGCATTATGCAGACCCTTCTCATTTTACCCTTCAGTAAATAACTGAAGATTAATACAATTTTAAAAATTGCAGATTTCTTGCAGAGTGAACTGTTTTCTTATTAAATAAATTCTTGGGAGAAGATCTATTAGTGTATTAATAGAACACTGGCAAAAAACCATGTTCAGCACCAATAAAAGATAAAAAATAATTAGATCAAAACTGAGTTGAGGACTCGTTAGCACAGAGAAATGAAACTGCTAGATGAATGAACTCCTAGATGACAGTGAAGACAGTAATTTGTATCCTAGCTATAAGCTATCACATAGGAATTCTTCAGGTCTCTTTGCAAAATTTTGTTCCTTAAAACTTAAAGCTCAACCATTATTCAGAGGATTACAATGATGATGGAAAGCTTTTGTCTGAAATTCAAATTCTTATATCCAATGTATTCCTTAAGACTTTATTTTTGAAAGGGTGGTGTACCTAGACTGTTTGCTTGTTTGTTTCAGTTTTTGTCTTATATCAGTAAAAGGCTCTTTTGGTACAGCCCTCACACCATGGGCACGGTCACATTAGTGCCACAGAGACTGAGGCTGGTCAGCTTCATTCTGTTTCAGTAAGGAGTGATTCCTGCTCCAGGATGACCTTATTGCAATAAAACTGTGGCTACATTTGGCAAGGTTTTACCACACGTAGGCACTAACATGGGCATGCTGTGGGGATCTTTAAATTCCTGACAGAAAAGAGGGCACTGGTGCTAGAGAACGACTCAAATATTTGTCCTTATATATGGATCCTACACACATACTGGGCAAGGCAGGTACATCCAGAAAGTAATTGAGAACAATCACCTTAGAAGTCTGAAGCTAGACTGGTGTTCACTTTGCGCAAATTTTATTTCATGTTTTAAAACTTGTTTCAACTGGCCTAGACCTGACAGAGTTGGAATGTAAGCTAAATTTTAAGCACCTCAGTTTTAGGGATAAATCTCACTGGAATCTAGCTTTCAAAAGCAAAATATTTAAACTTTCTTAAAATTAAATATTTACTATTTCAAGAAATTTCTGATGCACTAAATTATTAGTGATTTTTCTATAACTTTTCCTTTAAATGGAGTATATTGTTCAAACCAAGGTTTATAGAGAATGATAGCACAGCAGTGGACTCAATTAGGAGATGGAAGGAAACACAAAGGAAATTCAAATGTTTTTTCAGGCCTAAAATAGAAGTAACAAACTTCCAAGATAAACAGCTTGAGAGTAATTGCTTCAAGTTTAATTTGATAAACATTACAAAATTACTTTATAATGCTCAGCAGTTTGATGGCACTGGAGATATCTGGAAACAAGGAAAATCTGAGCCTCTCATGAGAAACCTTCCTGCCGTTTAACATTTTAAATGATGAAGTAAAAACAAGGCAAGACTCTACACTCTACATTCTCTCTTAGATCCCCTATGTCACTTGAGCAGTAATTAGCAAAATGTGGTCAGTAGAATATGTGGCAATGACTTCACAGAGATACTGAACTGCATTAAATGCCATATGTAGCAATAAAACTCTCTGCATTGTTGTACACAGTGGATTTTTGAGACTCAAGCTTTGTGTATCCACTGCTGCAGACTCATGAAGTCAACCTGCCTTTTCTCCAGATGAAGTTAGTGCAGCCTGCAGCCTGTATGTCAGCTCCAGCATAATGGTACTAAACCTAATTAATCACTCAGGGTTTTACTGATAAGTTAAAAAGTTATCTTCTGTCACGTGTTTTATTTCTTAAACTTGCATCCCTACTTTATAAAATCCCATTATTCTACAGTATGTTTTTCTCAATACATCAAAACTCAGTTAACCCCAGGTGAGTTCTGTTGATACTGTTAAACTATTGACTATAAATTACAGAATCTGTATCTCCTTCAGACCTGAACCAGACAAAAACTTGACATATGTTCAGCAAATGAAAAAGAAAACATTACAAGGTGAACAGCTCAGCCATGGTTCAACTCAAACTAGCTGCCTGCTAGTAACTCCTACAACAGAACTGACTTGGGAAAGCCCCTTTCCCGTTCCAGATCAATACCAGTACCACTGACAGCACTGACATTGAGAGTGAACATTTACACTGGGTCTTCTGTGTTTCTCAAAATACCATGGTTTCCTGGGGTTTGTGACTATCTGAAACTATCTCAAGTACACAGATTCAAGATGTACCATCAGATTTTTGGCAGCCTCAGCCAAAAACAGACCTCAGACACAAGACAGAGGAGCACAAAGTTTCATTATATAGAGATAAGCTCACCATTAGTTATGAAAATAACTATAGCCCAGCCCAAAGAGGCTGGCACAAAGCTGCATTAGGATTTGGGTACTGTTTAGGAGTGCGAGAGTATGGGCAGTTTTATTTAAATATCACTTAAAAAATTTGTGTCTTCAGACTTCCGTCTCTTGTATTTATTACTGAACACCCCAAACTCCTCACAGCAAATTTTACCAGAAAAGAGCCAAAATATATCATCATCTGGATCATGCAAAAAAGTTCATGGTAATTTTGACAAAGTACAAAGAGGGGATCTGAATAATGACTTTTCTTAAACTGTGATAAGGATGGGCATCTTTCTTTATTGCCTGGACCTCAGAAGACAAATAAGTGAAAGTACAAAGAATAATCAGAAGTAGAAATAGCACTGTCACAAAGAATTAAGGCACACCCAGTACCCTATTCTGTATGATGACTGATGCAGTAACATGTGAAATACACCCAGAGAAAATTAAAACTGACAATAGCAAGTCTGCATTTTTTGAGCCATTCAGCAACTTAAGACGTTAATCAATTTCTTTTGGACTTCTCTGTTGTTCATTACTTCAGCTTATTCTTCTTTATGCCTTACTACTATTCACTGAGCAGCAAACAAATACAATAGCACACAGGAAGCAGCGAACAAAAGTCCTTTTAACACTTGCTCACACCATTTGCTGCACATGCCAGGGCTGCCCAGAGGCTACTGGTTTACACCCAAACCCAGTTTTCTTAAACACATAGCAGAACAGTATCTCACTTGGGAAGTCAAGAAAGTGGATTCCTTAAAATTTGAGGGGGGGGCATGGTAGAAAACAGACAAAATCACAGTGCTGACACAACTGGCTTCCTTTATTTTTTCTTTATTTAAATGTTCTGAACATTCCATTGAATTTTCACAAATAGTTTCACTGGAGGCATTTAGAATACATTTGCTCTATTCTCACTTGCTCCTCTGCTAATACTGACATTTCTTGGTGTTAAATCATTCTCACAGATGAAGATACATCACGGACTGCCTGTTTGCTTTCTAGGCTGAGCTCAGGGAAAACTCAGGAACCAGCCACACAAAGTACTCCCTTTTCTCTTTGTACGCAAAAGAAATGAGCTAATAGATGTGTTTAGCAACGTCACTGCATGGTCTAGATGTCCATTCTGCAATTATTTTCAGAAATTTGGCTTAACTACTTACAAAAAAAAGATTTCTTTAGGAAATATTACTAAAGTTTTATAGTGGTAAAGAGATTAGAATTTATTTTTCAGCTTTTCTCAAAGTGGCTGCATGATCCATCAATACTGCACTGACTCCCAATGAAAACTCACAAAGACTTCATAAAAATATTCCATGAAAGGACAAATTTCAACAAGTATGATTTGAGAGAATTTATCACTTTGAAACTAACCCATCACAGAAGTTTCTCTTGCAGCCTTTACCCAGAAGCAGCATTACCAAGGGCAGTTAATACAGCGGGCACCTGATTTACGCTGCTGTCCCGTGCTAAAAGCTTTACCCCGTCAGGTTCCAGCTGCACAGGAAAAAATGTCACTCAGGGACACACACTGTCCTGGTTTTGCTGGGTGAAATTAAAAAGAGAAAAAGGCACTTGTGTGCTAGTTTCTTAAAATCTGTTATCTTTTTGAAAGAGGGAGGATAAACAGAAAAAAATAAATTCTTTTATTTTAAAATTTTTATTATGGACCAACATGCCTTTTCTTTTTGTTGTGAGTTAACACCATGAATACAATCACGAAACATGTATCAGTGACCTTGGATTTGGTTTACAATTTTTTTGCTCTGTTCTGCAGGCAAGAACTAAGCACCAGCAGTGCAAGCCTCACCCTTACTTTGGAATAGCTAAACTCTTTTGCAAAATCATGGGATTTTTTGGCAAAAGAGAAAATTAAAGATATTAAAATGGTGATGGAGTCCAGTACCCATCAAAGTAAGGAAGACCAAGGAAGAATTCATTCAGAATTCTAACACAGGACATTATGTTAAAGCAAGATCCAAGAAGAAAGACTAATCTCAGTAAACAATTCCACCACCTTCCCATTTGTCTTTCAAGATGCTATTGCAACCAAGTAGCTCTGGACATATTCCATAACGTGAATAAGAAAATTTAAAAAGTTGTGGCCTGTTTTGGTTTTTCTGGTTTTTGTTTTTTTCTTTTTAATTCCATAGCACAGTTTTGTCATTTTAATGCCCTTGAAAAATCACCAGTGAATAGGACAAAGCTATAAACACATGATATTAAAAGACATTTCACAAATGCTCAAATTTTACCACAATGTATTACTGTTTTATTTAAGCAGAACTGCTTTTTCATGTTTAACCCATAATGTCTTGGCACTTGTATGAGGGAGAAATCAGACAGAAGAAATAAATGTCCCCAAGGGAAAAAAAAATAGCAAAACAACATAAATCAACAAACCAAATGCCTCTCCCACCAGTATAAAAAAAAAAAAAAAAAAAGAAGAAAAAAGAAGAAAAAAAAAGAAAAAAAAAAAGAAAAAATAAAAAGGGCTCAGTATATCGCAGCAATAGTAAAGCACAAAACATCTCACGAAAGCAAATTCTGGCTCTGAAGGACTCCCTCAATTCAAGCAAGCATCAGGGGAGAGGAGGAAACAATCAGGAGAAAAGAAATACTAGTCTTATCCTAGGAATATGAACAGCTTTGTGGCAAGGCACATAACTCACCTTCAGGTTATAGAAATACATCTCTATTCACAGCAGGCACTCAGCCAATAAACCCCCTAAACTCCTTGTTATTTTTCAAGGTTATCTAACAAAGCAGACAAAAACATATCCCACCTGCTCTCTTTGTGCCTGACTGCCTCCCCTTCAAGCCCATCCCTCTTGCCCCTTGTCTTTCCTGGTTTTATACAGATCCAAAAGTCATGTTTCAAACCAGCACATTTATGTTAGCATAAGAGGCATGGAAAGTGCTACCACAAGTCTTTAACTGAATTATAGTCATGTGTTTCAAATAACAAAGAACAAGAGCAAAATACATGGTTAGGCCCCGAGCCCTTTCCATAAGCACAAGCAGAGCCTAAGGATGGCATATATGTTTCTTTAGGACCCTACACAAACGTTTGGAATGAGAGGTACAGACAGGCTGTCCAGCAGGGGTGTGTGGACCTGGCACAAGTGGGAACTTCCTGGTAGACCCACTTTGACACTCTGATATCAATGTTAAGGGCTCCTTTATCAACCTCAGGCAGACTCATGAAAAATTAACATGATTATTTGTCTTCCCAGCAAAAGGGAGACATATGAAAGATAAGAGGATTTGTAGCAGATGGCAAGGACATTTCTGCAGACCACTGGAAAGCTAGCTGCATTGGGAGCATCCTAAATCCACAGAAAGTTGAAGCAAAGTTGGCTGATATGGAATTGTTAAAGACTTTTCTGAGAAATACAAAAAGGATCCTGGAAAAGAAATTCCATAGAGAATGAATCTTGCAAAATTCATGTGCTTCCCTATGGCTTCAAATGCATCAGCAAGAAAGGTGAGCTTGTCCAAAGGCAAAGTCTTGAAAGCATTATGAGTTGCTCAGTAAATTATTGTCTTCAAGCTACTGTCGAATAGATGTCAGCCTATGAGTCTCAAAACACTTCTCATGGCAACAAGTCAGCCTGCACAGAAAGTTCAGACCTGAGCTGTGCCACCCCATGTAAACACTTCCACACCAGCACATCAGTAACCGGGATGGGTGAATGTCCAGTTGTGTACAGCAGCTCCTTCCTTCTCCTTTGAAATATGTGCTGTTAGAGAAATAATAGGAAGAAGCACAAAATATTACCCAATTTCTTAAGTACACTGCAACAGATGCTAAACCAGTCAAGAGCTCATTCTCTCTCTCCCTCATACTCGTTTTAGCGAGTAACACGAGTAACTCACTAAAAATCTGTGGATGAGTAAGTGCTTTTGTTTTGTCCTTTAGTCTCTAGAATGATGTTAGAGCACTACAGTATAGCAGAGCTGCTCTTTGAAAAACATAATTTCAGGAGTTGTTCATCTGTAATAGATTATAAACAACCAACTAAGCATCAGGTTTTCCAGAGAAAAAAATTTTTTCCGATTAGTTCTCCTTAAGCAGTAGCAGATACAACATAAGCTCAATACACCTGTCTTCATAGTTAAAAGAGAGGTGCAAACACTCATCAGCCTCCTTGATACACAGCCATGCAGAGGGGAAAGGACACACCAGAAATGCTGCTGAATTCTCTTCCTGAATTCCCTCTCTTTTCTCTGCTTTCACAGTATTTCTCATCAGCTATACGGCAGGTTAATCACATTACCCCATTTTATTCCTCTCCTTGCCAGGGAGGAGAACAATAGTGGCAGAGTTATGATGTGTCAAATCTTGGCACATAATACTTTATTTTCCAGAACTGCTTGAAACTGTAAAACACCCCTATTGTTCCTATTGTTTTATCTTAGTTAGGATTTGCATCTTTCTTTCTGCATGACAAGCAGACACTGCAGTTTCTGCAAGTCCAGTTGGATGAGCACACTTAAAACTGTTCCCGTTCCCACACGGAATTACTGCAGGCAGGAAGATGCCACGATCAGCTAACAAAGTGGGTATTCTAAGTTTCTGGCACCACAGAAATCAAGGGAGGAAAGACTTCCAAGCTTTCACTAAGTCACTGCATGTGAACAACCTGACTTGAGTTTTTACTATTAAAACTTAAACCCCTTC
Organism: Corvus brachyrhynchos; assembly: GCF_000691975.1. Taxonomy (NCBI): domain Eukaryota; kingdom Metazoa; phylum Chordata; class Aves; order Passeriformes; family Corvidae; genus Corvus; species Corvus brachyrhynchos. The sequence continues at coordinate 1,805,372 of NW_008239054.1, read as the reverse complement.
CTCTTTTCAAAAACACACTTACAAAATGTGAGAAGCCAAGTGGATAAAACTCCACTTGAGGCCCATTGAAGGTTCACGACAATCACTGCAGGATCATTACTGACAAGTCTCTGCCTCTAACCACCCTTGGAATTTTGTCTAACTTAAGGGACCTCCTGATAAATAGGAGGCAGCAAAATGTGGGTACAATAAGAATAGAGGATAAAACCAAACAACTGAGAACAGAAGATATTTTTCCCTGGGAATATGAAGTTTCAGTACTTTCCACATAATTTCTAGCAGCTAACAACACATTCAAAAGAAAATACAAATTGGTCAAGGTTATTTCTCTCTCAGCTAAAGCAAGAGAACTAAAAGGACACCTGAAGCAGCAACTTCTAATTGTCTCCCAAGCAGTCTTCTTGTAAACCAAAGAATAACTATTCCTGGCATTCAGACTAAATAAATAAATAAAAATATAATTAACTCTGAAAACAAACAAGCAAACAAAAGACTCCACTAAAATACTCTGCACAAGTGAGCCTAAGCGCCACATTTCAGAAGTCCTTTAAGCAACCCTTTGCTATCTGTAAACAGACCAAGAAAAGAAATGGCCACTTAAATGTTCCACGTGCTATCTTACTAAAAGGTTACACAGCCCATTCAAAGGTTTGACAACCTGACAACCACTTCCCCACCTTTTTTTTTATCCTGCAGATAGTGTAATCACACACACACACACACACACACACAGAGCGAACAACAGACTGCCAGCTTGCAGAACATTTTAAACTGCATTTTGGAGAAGAGTTTTTAAGTGTTCATAGAATCGTAGAACATCCTCTGTGGATAGTTGGAAGGGACCCGAGGAACATCGAAGCACAGGTCCTGTTAAAATAAACACCTTGCATTAATTGCAATTAACGTAACTGGGAAGAGAGATAGTTTGCATCTAAGAGTGTCTCAAAGAGACAAAAATGTTTACCCAGATTGTCACATTCTCTCCTGGATATTCAAGACAGCACAACTTCTGCTTCTTTATGCAAATGTTCTGAAATATATTCTGAAAATCTTTGAAAGGTATTTAGAGAATAATGCAATTATCAGGCGTAGTCAGCAAGGGTTCACAAAGGGCTAGTCTCTACCAACTGAAATATTCTATTATATTCAAATATTCTTAATGTTCTTAGTATTTTGTGACCACCAAAAGAGGCGGAATCCAAATGTAAACCAATACAAAAGTATTATTAACATTTTATCATAACATCTTAATAACATAAAAGCCCAGACTACAGAAAACTAGATCAAGGTTGGGTTGTATTCATAGAATAATCACCCATCACACAGAGGGAGGTTTTTCATTCACAATCTGGTTATGGCTCCAGCTCTCAAGGTGACCCAGTGAAGTCAGGCACATGTGTAAAAAGGAATGGGCAAGAGATGCTCTCTGAAGCAACACTGTGATGCTTGAATTAAAAAAAGGGTTAGAGCTTTTAACCAGCTCCAAGGTGAAGAAAGATGAGCTACATTCACTGTTCAGTGCAAAACCTCAGCAACAATTCTCACTTGGGAAATGGTGCATGCCAGAGGATGCCATCACAATGCAGCTTCCTGCAAGTCAAGACAGTCTTTGCTCGTGAACTTCCCTTCATAGAAGTTCATGGCGCATTGCAGGAAACTATCCCTGGCATCATCTAACACCTCTGGAGCACACTACAAGGACACCCTACTGATTAGGCTGGCTGGACTCCAAAGGTCTGTAAATAACATGAATAGAAGTTGTGTGACCAAAATGCTTATTACTCACTTAAAATTTACCTTAAAAAATGTTAAAGGCATGGACACAGAGAAGATTATACTGGATGTGTAATTTTTAAAGCTAAAGGAAAATACAGATGAGCCATGTATTTACTAGAATGTAACAAACATATAACCATCGGCCTCTGTCAGCATCTGACTTCATCCAACACTAAGAAAAATGGGGAGATGGATTTTTTTCAGTTTGTTTGAAAAGGTTTGTCATGTGTCAGACTGAGATTTTAAATATTAAGTTTCACCCTGGCAAGCACTGTATATTGTGGAGGTACAACAGCCTCTGAAACAGGATTCTACTGTGGAAGCCCCTTACACGTGCAGTACCACCGAGGATGATTAATGTCTGAGAAAGTCTGCTTGGAATCACTCCAGTCATCATTTTGCAAGAACATGCACACACGATGCTGACCCAAAAGCCAAACGTGCTCTGTAACGTGCTCAATCTATGCAAAGCAGGAATAAATGAAATGAGATATCCACAAGCTACTTACAACCTGAAACTCGCACCCCATGCCTGTCATGGAGACAAGTAGGGCAAAGACACTTTCTTTATTATCAACACAAGCACTGCTGCATGGCTTACTGGAACAAGTCAGCAGCAACAAAGCCCCATCCTTGTGCACAAGGCTTGAGCAATACACCTACCACTAATGTTTATTGTTCATTATTATACAAAAACTCAAGTTTGGGCTGGTTTTTTGTTGTTGTTGGATTTTTTAAAGCAAAAATGATAAGAGGAAGATAAAAAGACCTATGTGAAAATACTATGAAGGTTATACATACAGACCAGAGACTTGAGCGATACTCATGCTACAAGAAAAATGACTGCAAAATGCAGTCTGTATTCCACCAGCTAATGGAACTGTGAAAAGAGATGCTTTTTTCATGAAGCATCCATGTAACTTCAGAACCTCTTTGCATAAAACCACTTGCAAGACTAGAAGCTCTGAAGACACAGACTTCATCATGCATTTATGAAAGGGAAAACATAAAGCAAATCAGGATATATAAACAGATCTAAAATTACTTATTTCAATACCTTTCCCATCCTATGAACACAAACAACATCCTACGCTTCATCACTGACCTTGTGTCTTCACTGAAACCTTCTCTCACAAGCTCACACTAAAATAAAAACACATAAACAACATCTGCATTTTTCTAAGAAGAATTTATTACATGGAAACCTTGGTTGGTGATATATCCAGGACCTTAATTAAAGAGAGACCAATCTGCTCAAAAGCGTGACCATTCCCACAGGAATGAGAAGAAATCCTTCTTATTGAAATAAGAGCAGAAAAATAAAACGGAATTCATTCTTGTTTCTGGCAAGAAAGGCATTTTTAAATCCCACTTGGTGCTGTAATTCTAATAGCTTCTTCTTTCAACACTAGACTGAAGTACATGTTTAATCCTTCCAAGACTGGCTTTTTCATTGTCTTTAACAGATTTATACACGTATTAAACATGAGTACATCCATCCATACACATATCCCTCCCTTTTTTTGTATATCCTACTTAAGTTTGTCAAATAAAGGAACTGAACTAAGTAACAGACTGATCTGGGAATTCAAAGAACTCTTAAACTGTGAAATCAAACCTGCTGCTACTCAATCAAATAACGCTCATGACCTAACATTGCAATCCCCACCCTTATCTGACTGATACTAATTTTACACTGGCATCCAAAAAGGTCATGATTTCAGCTGGAAATCACCTAAGGAGATTTTATTTTTTCTGGGAACTAAAGACATTTAACTCCTTTCTGACTAATACATACAATTTGAAACATTCCTACCTTTAAAATCACTATGACTTCAGCTCCACAGTCAACTTAAATGACCATTACTGGTCAGCACTCAAAGAACATTCAGCACAAATAATGCTTTTTATCGTTCCCAAATTTTGGGGCAAATGGGAGAATCTTTGCGAAGTGAGGCTCAACAGAGAACTACGAATTAAAAGCAGCAAGTAATATTCCAGGGCTGACATCTACAAACTGTTGCAATTTTTTTTTTTTTTCTTTTTAATTACCAGTTAATCATATAATGGAAATAAAGTGAAACTGACATCTACAAACTGTTGCAATTTTTTTTTTTTCTTTTTAATCACCAGTTAATCATATAATGGAAATAAAGTGAAATGTGTGATTTAATTTTCTTCCCTTTTTCCCCTCTGAATGTACTATGGTGTCATGATACTTGTCAATGAAATAAGACTACTAAGAAAACAGAGAGAACATTTTTATCTAAAGCTGACTTCAACTGGTTACAATATGAGCTTACAGAACAATTTCCAGCCTATGTGTTTTTGTCATGTCAACGGTTTCCAAAGATAATAAATGCTCTTCAGTATCATGCCTGGCATAACTAAGCCTGTGAGCAGGCTGCTAAAATTATATAGAGAATGTACAAGTGAACTCTTCAAGCAGTTCTCTAATGACTTCAACCCAAGAGCAGCACTCCAGCGAAACTGTGGGGGAGGGAAGAAAAATAAAACAATAGCCAGCCATAAATAGAAACCAAACTTCGTCACCGCCAGCATCCGAAGCACGTCTCTGCGTTACGCTGCACGATGCTGGCTCTACCTCACCCAGCTCCGGCCAGCGCTCGCTGGGGCCGGCACAGCTCTGCTACACTCCCTTGTATCTACAGCCTGCTGCAAGAGCTCTGAGGTGGATATATCTATATAGGCTCTTCGATGTCTTTTCTACATTTCACTGGCAATTTTCGAGCCTTGGTCCACGGAGCACTTGAAAATGGTGTGCAAACAACAGTTAAGAAAAGCAAGGTTACTGACAGGCTTTAGCTCATTGTGCAGATGGCTGCTCTGGGCTCCGCAGCATCCACAGACGCACACGGTTGTGGCACGGCCGATTCCTCATTAGAAGTGATGTACTGTGCTTTGCAGACAATCCTGCTAAGCTTAGACTAGATACATATATATATATATATATGTATGTGTGTGTGTGTGTGTATATATATATATATACTAACTGAAATAAAATAAATGTATGAATTTAGCAAAAGATAACATAGAAGCATAAAACAAATATGGGGACAGGTTTACTACAAACAAAAATTTGGAATCAAAAATAGATAAGCTTTTCCATGCAAACAGCTGCAGCCTTAAGCAAGATTGCAACATAGCTAAAACTAACAGCAAAACATTACAACCCACTGGAACATTACTGCACTTTTGAGAGACTATTATTTACTTGAAGTTCCAGTTCCGGAAATCTCAGACACTGCATATGAATTTTAGCTTTATAAATTAAATAAAATGAAATAAAATAAATAAATAAAATCACCTCAATCCCTGAAGCTCAGAGACTGAACCAATGTGTTACCTACTTCTGATTATGTGCAAAATACCACTCACCCAGCTCCTGTGACGAATGCCCGAGCAGGCTTATGTACCTTTTATACACAATTTACTGTGAAGTCTTAAACTGGACATGCAAGGGGGACTCCAGTCCCACGTGAGAGCTCATCTCAGGGATGAATTCGACCCACTGCTGACAAAGGGTTCAGAAATGGCTTTCTCCTCTGACAGCATGGTTTCCTTGACAATTTCTTAAAGGACTCAGAAATGCTACTTCTTGAATTTCAAAGCTTTCTCAGGTTTAGCCTTTCTGAAACCTTATTTTCAAGGGTCTGATCCAACGCTCAGGGAAGCAAGCGGAAAGACTGCAACTAACTTCAGTAGTCTCTGGATTGGGTTCTGAAGTTGGAAGAACTATTCTTCATTAGGTTTTTCATTAAATACAACACATGTCATAAGAAGCATGTAAAATGTTACTAATCAAAATGACACAATCTAAGAAGACCTTAAGACAAAACTGCTACTCAGTTATATCCTTCCTTCGACTTTTAAAGCATCCAAAAAAATAAAATATATCCTTTCTTCCTTTACTCCTTTCCTTTTCTTCCTTTGCAAACATTTCCTCCTACTACTACTTCTTTAAAAAAATACCACCCACCCCTCCACAAAAAAGTATAAATTTAAATGACCTTAAGCTTTATGAAGAAGTCAATACCGTACTTTCCAAAACTCATATTAATTGAAGGCAAGGTAAGGTCTTAAAACATAGAGAGGGCAGTATTTGAAACCACTGACAAAGTTAAATTTCTTCCACCTTTTCTGGGGAATTACAAACTATGCTCTTAGGCATCAAATGGTCAAAAGCAACCTGTCAGAAATATATTATTACAAAACAGCAGTATTGCCAAAACCTCATTTAAGTTGCTATAGAAATATTCCTCTTAAGGACTTTTCCACCTGCAGCTAAGAAAAATACTCTTTTTAAAAAAGCATGGGCTTAACTGGTCTTTGCCTCCATCCAAAGAAATCAAGAGGTGTAACACTTAGACTTTATCCCACCACACACAGCTGTAAATATGACACCACTGATCCCCTTCCTTCATGCAGAAATTTTACACAAAAATAATCCAAGAGACCACCAGCAGGAACTGTAGTCCCAAGAAACACCTCCTTACTACATCTTTTATCAGAGAGAGTTATGAGCACTTGTTCCTCTTTATTCATTTTTGTTCAGTGCTAACACCAAAGCAATGAACAAGGAAGACCTATGAAATTATGTCATTGCCCGTTGTTTTTCTGCCTCCATTTCAAAATAACTGAAGTATCAATGGGCTTGTCTCTACAACATCTACAGTTAGGCTCACAAAAGCGCAATAGTCCATTTGCAAACAGAAATTGCTATAAAACCCACCATTAATAAATCATATGAACTTCAAGGAAACATTTATACTATTCTACTTTCAACCAATTTTACGTTCAAGTGTTTTCAGTGATGGCGTAACTTCAGCACGGAGAAATGCAGCCTGCATGTTGATCCAAGTGCAGTATTTCTCAGGTTGCTGCCTTTTGTCCCTGGTACAGTTAGGTGACTGCTCGTGGGGTTTGGGCTTGAACAAAGCCAGCAGCACAAAGCCTCCACTGCTCTTGCTGCTTTCCCACAGCCCCCTGTGCCAGGGGTGGCAAAGGCCTTTCAGGGGGTGCCCTGGGACTCCCAGCTGCCGTTTGACATGCAAATGGCAACAAAGATCTTTCAATCCCACCTCAAGGAGGGAAGATAAAGGCAGCAGTTCCCAGAGGAGCTCTGCTCCGAGAACAGCAGCCCTTCATCTCTTCAGGATGCTGGCACTGCTGTTCATAAAGAAATCATCCTTGAGGTTATGTGAAGGACTTAAAGAAAGCAAGTGAGGGGAATTAGAGAAAGGTACTTCAGGCTACAATTCTTCTCCTCAAGCATAACAACAGAGTATCTTAAAAACTTCACTTTTATCTTCTTATATATAAGCACATATTCAATAATTCCAGCGTTTCCATTTTATTTAGAGACCCAACACAAATGGTAAAATTCATGTCTGAATTACTGGCTCCAATTCCTTCTAGTATCAGTCCAACTTCATGTGCCAGTATTTTCCAACCAGTTTCAGTGGAAATCAAGCTCTGTAAGCTGTGCAACTTCACAGATCCCCAGGTCATCCCACAGGTAGCTTACAAGGGTTTTAGAGTTTCTACTCTCATCTTGAACCAAAACAATTATCATATCCCTTTTATTACAAACACATTCAAAATCAAAATGCATTTTTTTTTCCCTCCAGTTGAATATGACCATCTACACCCAACTTTTTCAAACTGGAGGCTGAAAATTCAACCATTACTGAAATAAAAGTTGAGTAATTTTCAGGCAACCTCAAAATACACAAATGTGTTCCCATGACTTTAACCAGAAGAGCACCAGCTGATCCTTGTTTGTAAAGTAAAGCTCTTCTGTTTAGGTTGCTAAATAATGATATCAATATGTTAAATAATTATTAAGTACTTTAATTATTACTGTCTTCAGAAATACAGGAATACACAGGAGAGAAACTAAGTTAAGTAAACTCTGAAAGTTGGAAAAACCTGTGGAAAATATGAGTATGAAAGAGAAAGAATGGTGGGAGCAGAAATAGAGTGCATGAACAGACCCTACCTACCATGCATCTAATGGAAAAAGAGCTTTCAGCTATTCTCATTTTCCACACTTTAAAGTAAATCTATATTTTTTTAAATGTGCCTTATTTGTAAATTCATGTATTACTTTCATATCTTGTTCATTGTTTTTCAGTCACTGAACAGAACATGACATGCTACTAATTTCTTGGGATCAAAGACTAAACAGCTTTCAAAGAACACATTTCTTCCTTGGTCCCTGCACATCTTGAGAGAAAAAGTGCTATCTTCATCTCAGTGGTATTGGTAAGAATAAAGACATATAGAGGGCTAAGGAGAATATGAACACATTAGAGACACATATAGAACTAGATAAAAAGTGATTGATAAAACCTCACCAATTGATCCAGTGGTGTCTGATCTCCTTGTAAAACATACATTAGTCAAAGAAATAAGTCTGGTATTTTCACTTTACAGCACTCATGAAAAGGGCTAACAAGTGGCTTGCCTGGAGTCTCCCTTACCAGCTAATCTTACCTCCTTACAAACCACACTCCATGTCTGCATTTCTAAATACTTATTGCAACATCAAGAAAAGATCTGTACTGATTTGGTGAATGGCTTGATATCTTCCCAAAGTCATTTTCACAGTCCAGATGATAGTTATGGACAGTAACTGGAGGCATTGTTGTGACACGAATGCACAAAGGATTCCCATCTAAAGTTCAGAAGTTAGTCATAAACTTAAATTTCTTTTCCCCTCACCCTGAATTTGGCATGGTCATATACAGTTTCCTCTGCCAAGACTTTGAAAAGACCACTATGGAACTTGTATAATTTATTCACCTTGAATGAAGCAAATGTAGGTTGGCTAAGGGTTTTCTGTTTATCTTTTTTTGCATCACATTTCAGCTTCCAGCTTTCCACAAGATTCTAGATTGCTGGATTTGGTCATCATATTAGCACTGTCAAGGAAATGCTTAAAAATAGTATTTAAAATAGTATTTTAAGCTACAAGTAAACTTACTAAAAATGAGACATTCAAGGACCCTTACATTCTGCTTAGGCATGACAGTTTGTGTATATTCCTGAAGGAATACTCGATGTGACTCTGAATTCACTCTATATTTTCAGTCACCAAAAAAGCCCAAACACAATCCAGAAAAAAACAAACAGCAAGCCACCCACCCCATCCCACCAAAATTAAAATTGACGTCTGCAAGAACAAAGCACGTCGAGAATTTAGGGCGTAGTCCTCTTAGTTACAACTTCTAAGTCATGTTGATACAATTCACAGTTGCACATTTATAGACAGTGCAAACCACACAACCTAAAAATTAAGACACTGAAGAGATGCAGTAGTGCTATTTTTCAGAATAAAAGACACAGTAGTTGAGAAATAGCTGGTACATGTTTTTCCCACATGACAGACTTCCACTCCACATGATACATACTCATTTGAAATTACAGGAGTGCTTAATTCAATAAAGCCCCAAACCTCTGTTTGTATTGTTGCACACTGCATAAAGAGAAATTCCACAGAGTCAAGTACAAATCCTTTATTCTCTCAAATTTCTGAAGACAAAAAGCCACAGCATAATTAAGAGTTGAATGGGTAGTACAGTAAGTGTTCTAACGCACATATTGGAAATATTTAATAAATACAAGTTACTACCAAAAGAAGGAAGAAAACTGAGAACTATGAAGACTGCATTCTTCATTATGAAGAAGTATGCTACACACCATTCAGGTTCAGGCATTTTTCAATCCTACAAAGCAACACTTCTCTCTTGCAAGGTGGAAAATGATGGCAGTTTGGTGGCATGTCAACTCCACCGAGACCCTGGTCCAAAGAACAGCAATTGCAACACAAGAGTGCAGCAAGCACAACTGCAGAACTCTGTTCATATGCTTAGGGTTATTTATATGCACCAGCACCCTGGGGATTAGACTCACAACAAAGATCACTTGCAATCTCTCTGGGTAATTATATAGCGAAATGATGACAGCTAGTTCACTTGGAACATAGAAACTTTTGGGCGTGTTCACTATAATTAACCAACATCCACTTCTGTCTTCTGACGTTAAACTGAAAACAATTATCTCACATCTTGCTCCAATTTTTTAATGCTTTAATAATGAAGTTGATGGGGAAATAGAAACATACAAAATAAATTTAGTGTGCTATTTTGAGAGATTTTTGCTTCAACACTAATGTTAATACAGAAAAATATACATAGTTATATACATATACTCTGTTGGATACATGAAAATTTAACACAAAAAAGGGGATGAAAAGCTGCTTGTAGAGGGTGGGTGCTTAAACACACCCAGGTTGCTTTTACACAGAGCATTACGCATTTGGGAAACACCAGGTCTGAAACAACACTCCAGTTCATGTACTTGCATTTCCAGTCATGCTGCCTAACCAGCAAACACAATCACAAAACCACTGCCACAATCACTAGAAATAAAAGTCTGGCATGGAAAGGTGCAGGATCTCCCTTTGGCCTGGAGTCTGACAACAGCCGTAGCCAGAAATGTAAATGAGCAGGACTTCTCTGTTTCACTGAACCACAGGTATCACCTTGAAAACAGAAATATAACATTTTCTGGCCAATGGCAAATCATTACCATACCCCCAGAAGCAAATACATCAATGGCAGTACTTTGTTGAACAGCATTTCTTTTTAATTTGTTGCATAAGCGACACTGCTAGATGTGACAGGCTAGATGGAAAACTACAGCAAAGTATTTCCACCAATTGAATTTCTGGAACCCCTCTTGACAGCTAAATTTGCCTTTGATAGCAGCTGGAGTTATTTTGAAAGAAAAAATCCCCAGGTTGCTCCCACTAATCATTCATTGCTTTGGTTTACAGAGCAGTTTTGGTGTATGCTAACACAGTCCTTCTTTTGGAGATAAATTAAACCAGAAGTCATGATCCAGACCCACAACAAATATGTTCTAACTCCTAAGGACAAAGTGAAAGTCCAAATCAATGACTGGTCTTTTATACAGCTGTGAGTGACACACACCAGGATGAGACAGTCCAGGGGACCAACTAAATACAATTTGAAGACTCTGAGTTGTATATATAGTATAGAATTAGGGCCTCCAACACCAATCATATAGTGACCACATTTGATCATATCTCACCAAATTACTCATTGATTTGCACATAAATAGAATCTTGATTCTACAGATTCATTTATGCTCAAGTAGGAATCAGAACAAAAAAATCCTCCCTTTTAAAAGGACATCTTAAGGTATGTCTTATACATACTATAAACAAAAACTCCTGCCTAGACACTCTCCAGAATTATTGACAGATCTCAAAATGCAGTGAGCCAAACTTTGCCTCGAAGTTTACAGTATCATGATCTTACATTTTAAATAAATCGAACAAACTACTAGTACCATCAGAAACAATAAAAGAATCTACTTTCACACTAGTTACATGACAAATCAAAACTAATTCTACTGCAACGTGCAGAAAAAAAAAATCCACTGTCCAAACTCATTTTATGAGTATGTTTCTGATAGGATAAAATTAGCAACTGAAGAAACAATCATTAAAAACAAGGATCAGGGATAGAACTAGTGTTTAAATATAAGTGTTTCAATAATGTGCACAACCTCATTAATCTCTAAACAACAGAGGATTACAAAGTTGTGCTACAGAAAGCCTATAGATGTCTTTTTTGCCCAACCTCTCTAGGACTCAGAAGTAAAGCAGCATGGACTATGTGCTTCCCTATACCACAGAATGCTATGCCTGTTCCCATTTTCAGCAGTGCAACCAGAGGAGACCCAATCCAAGAGAGATCAGTCTCTGCAACAGAGAGAACACATCTCAGCAAGGCAAATTTTGTACTACGTACTACCGAGAGCTGTAATGCCAGTGCCACCCCTCTGACAAAACTCTAGCATTCAGCAATAGCTTAAAATTTAAGCTACACTTTCTTACTTACCAATGTAAAGACAAAAACCAAAATATGTATTATGGAATAAGCAATGTAGCTAAGTGCAATGCTGACACTACAGGAAATAAAAATTCTCAATGTTTCAATACAGAAATTAACAACTGAAGGACATGGTCCAACACATTGACTTAAAGAAAGAACTACTTAAAAACTACATAAAGACCCCTCCAGTTTCTGAGGGCTGCCCATGCATCCCTCCTGTGCTCAGCCAGAATGTGCTGGTAGGCAAGTGCTTGTCAGCCCACCAGGAGTGGGACCTTTCCCTGTCATTACCCCACTGTGCATCAGAAAAAAAGAATCATCCCTGCTTCCTACCTGAAAAAAGCCTTTCAGACTTTCTGACCCTGCTTCATCCCCACAGAGAGATTTCAGCCTTCACACCTCCTGCACATGGCCTGAGCCACAGGGCAGAGGGAGATTTAGGGATGCAGACTGTCCCCAGAGCTCCCAATAGCCTGTGCACAGTCTCAGCCACCACGCAGTCTGTTTTTGACCATCACTGGCAACACCCGAAGGTCTCTTTGCCCCAAAGGATGACATGACATTCAAAACTGAAGTTTGGGCAGAGCTCTGCTCCTGAAACTGGATCACTGGGACACTACAGGGCTGTCTTGACTTCAGCTCAGGAAGGCAAGGACAGATCTTGATGCTGGGTTTTAAATCTTGTTCCAACTTTACTCAATTCCTTTAGATGCGGCTGCTAAGTACAAGCTCTCTTATCGGATATTCCATATCCTTTTGAGCTTTGAGAGAAGTCGTACCTGGCAGGTTTCAGGGACTGTTAATACCAAGGAAGAAAACAATTCCCTTCTGTATGCTGACCACCTGTACAATCTGTTAACCCTCATGGCAGCTGTTCTATGTATAAGCTTGTGAGTGGTCACAAAGAACAAGCCTATTACAAAAGAAGATATAAGACAACATCAGTGCTGCCTCCAACTTTAACTGTAATTGAACTTTCCTCCATCTTAACCTGGCTCTATTTACACAAGAGAGCTGATTTCCTTTGACAGACACATCAGCCCACTAGTACCCAGATAATTGCTTCAGCAAGGAACAAAATCTGATTATCTACATTTGCTATCCAAATTCTGAGAAAGTAAAAAGGGTTCAAAGGAAAAACCATCATATTAATTTAACTATTTATTTCTGCTCACTCTAATCCAGGATGTATTTCACCAGTCTGAAAAGCTAGTAAGGGGAGAAGCAATTTAGCTGTAACAGGACTCTCTTGAACTTCAGTAATATAATTAGCAGATAATTAGGGTGCCTGATGTGTGGATCAACAAAGAGAAGTATTTCCACAAAGCTTTAGAGAATTTACCTGTTGAATATTTACAGAGTTTGTTGCATTGCTGTGGCACACCAGTATATAGCCGCTGCAAATTCAGACGCTTGTTGATTTTGAATGAGCAGCAAGCTCTTTGGTCTCTTTGAAAAAGAACAAACTATTTCAGAAAATGAAGAAAAATCTTCACCTGGCATAAGGGTCTAATGATCTATTATAAAGTTTGTCAAAGTTATGAGACAAATCAATCAACAGATTTTATAAAATATAATGTACAAGGTAATCAGAGTTGAAAAGTATCAACACCAATTTTAGAACATAGGTGTTACTTATTCCTTGGTTTTAGCTATCAGATTCTCTTACAGTAAAAAAATGGTTATTTTAAATTTCTATGCTTTAAGATTTTTAAAAAAAACAACCTAAACAAACAGAGTGGTAAAATCAAACAGTAATGTCACTGCCTTTCTATTTGTTCTAGAAGAACCTCTCAAGGAGCTGAACCTGCTCAGCTCAAGAGAAAAACCTCAAGTGTCCCCTACTTCTAGAGAACAACAACAAAAAAAGGAGGCAAGGACCATTTCTCCTTCAAATACTGAGATTTAATTGATGTCCTCACTTACTGACTTCTTTCATTGCTATCCCCTTCTGCAAACAGGAGCACAGTACTTCTCATAATGCTGAACACATAACTGTGTATGTACACACACCTACAGGTCTCTCTTTTCAAAAGGTGATCTCTTTTTAAATGTCACAATCCTTCCTGGAGGAAGACAAACAAAAATGTTACTTCAATGACTTTGTATTTTCTGTCTGATCCCCAAAACATGATCCAACACCATTGTATCCTACAGCCAAAGGGACTGAATTTGTAATACTGTAGTCAAAGTGTGTTTAGCGTAGCAGCTTCACTGTGCAGTTGCCTCAGTGTAATGTGAAGTTGAGTAAGAAACTTTTATAAATAGAGCTTGGGGATCCCCTGTCCTGTGGAGCTTATTTTTTTATTTGTTTTTCTTTAAGCTGTTAAGACAGAAATAATACGGGCAGGGAAACATAGCTGCTTGGAGACAGCAGCAGGAAGTTGCATGCCAGCCAGATTGACGGTACTTGTGCTGTCAAGGTGGGCCAAGAGGACACTTAGTAACGTGCTGTAACACACTCTGGGCTATGGACTCCTCCAAAGAGGAGTGACTGCTAGCTCTGCACACAGCAGGACACACACCACGTGCCACACACAAAAGCAACCTCTGACAGGTCAGGTCACAGAAATGTTTCAGAGCTCCAGTCCAGCTCTTTAAAAAATCTTTACTCACCCCAGCCCCTGGAGGATGACTGCTCTTCCAGAGCATTTTCCACAGAAATGCAGCCCATGGCAGAAGCAAGGAGCCAGCCTAAAGGGGGCTGCAGAACATGGGGATGGCAGGACAGCTATAACAAGTTGGCCTTAACAGACAAAATCAAGCTTTGGAGGAGTAAATGGTCCTTGTAATGCCTGTAACCATCAGCTTACAATGCACTGTTTTGCATTTCTCTCGACCTCTTATTTAAGACTTCCCTGGAAACCAGTTGTTTGAAAGGCTCTACGAGGCATTTCAACTGAAATAGAATACACACGACTGTGTACATCTCCTGAAAAAGGGTAATAGCTGAAGAGATACAATGAGATACAATGATTCAGTGAGCTGCTGATACCTGAATACATAAAGTCATCATGTGACAAAAAAATTAAAGTAATACAAGTAGATAAAATTTAGATTACAAAAGCCTTAGCAATATTACATTTACATTTAATTCTAGGATCACATACACAATTTCACTCATTTTTATTTCAAGTAATAATAAAGCCTCTCACCTTCCCAGTGTTGCAGCCATGTCTAGAAAAGTGCATGAAGAAACACACAAATTATATTTTAAATGTACTGTGTCTCCACTCCTGGCTGATTTGCTATACAAGAGATTATTTATTTATTTATTCATTTTCTGTATTTTGACTGCAATTTTTTTTGTGTATCAGTACAAAGAAGAAACAGATTTCTATACTCCTTTAGATTGTGCATCTAACAGTGGGAAAGTGACGAGGAATGGAGAAGGAAAAGAAAAGAAATGAGGTTAACCTGAACTGAACCTCTGAGCTAACACTAGCCTATACAGTGGCCACCTAGAACTGCAAATAGAACAATAAAGTCCACAATCCAGTGCTTGGCAACTGAGGTACTTATGTTTTGACATGGCACTTTTCCCGCAATAAACTGCCTGCTGGAGGTACTGGCAGTCACACATGGTTTATCTCCACAAGAAGTCCTTGGCAATAACCTCTTTTTGGAAAGATATTCAAACAGTTGGATATGGTCTTGGAAGTTGACTCAGAAAAAACTCAAATGCTAAAGCTTTCCTTGCACAGTCTTTATACTCAGTGGGATAACTTACAGCTTTTGGTAACTACTGTCCTAAAAAAAAAGGAGAGGAGGGGAAAGGTTCAACAGTGCACTGTGCCAACCATCTTCTTTTCAGTTACAGAAATGTAAGAAAGTTAAAATTACATTTGTTTAATTGTTATTTGATGAGAATTTTCTCCCTAGCTCTACATGTTGATAGAAGAAGCAGCTGTTTTATCAGTCATCCTTAGCGTCCTTTGAGTGACACTTCTGTCCCAGAACATCATCAGTAGGTTAGCTAAAAGTCAGGCTGGTTGCTTTGCCTCTTGTTAGTGTCACCTAATGCTTGTTATTGTAAGACCCTACTCTTCACTGTTTATTTTTTTTTTTAGCCAAACTTTAGCCATCTGGTCAGCTGTCTGTCCCCTCTTCTCTCCCTCCTGGGAGGCAAAGAGGCAGTCAGGGAAAGATAAGAAAGGGAAAAATGGTTCAATCATGGAAGAAACTTTGTTTTTTTCCTTTTCTCTTCTACCAGTAGATAGAAAATCTAGCTACCAGAACAGAAAAGCTTGTGTTTTCTAACACATATTCCCTCCAGCACCTGAAGTTAAATCTGAGTTTGGCAATGTCAACATACTTGTGATGCCTTCAAACAACCAAGAAAACCACTGACAAAATATGAGTTCCCACAGCCAACCTCAACCTTCCCATGCCATGCATTAGGGCAGTCCCAGCTATGCCAAGAAGTCCACAACACAGATTCACGACCCTGCACTCAGCCCTGGAGGCCACACTGCAGGATTTGACAAGAGCCTTTCTGCAAGCTGAACACAGCTCTGAGACTTCTAAGACATGCTTAATTAAGGAACATATCACATCTGGGAATTGCACTGCCCACCATCACTTCTAGGCTGTGATTACATCAGTCAGTACTTTCTTCTGCCCTTTAATTGCCTGAAGGCTGGTGAGAAGTGTGCCATGACCCATGGTATTTGCTGCATAGGTCCTTCTCACCCAGCATCCAATGCACACAGATGTCTGAAGTAGCAGGAGCTAAACTCCACAAGCAATTATCCCCATTCAGCCTTTTCTTCTTCTACAGTATGCATCGCCAAGAAAAGACATACAGAGAAGAAGTTCTGAAATATACCATAATAAAAGCTTTGAAGTCTACTATAATTCCACTGTTCTTAACTTTTGAAAGTTTAACTCTTAACTGCTTTAAATATTTTCTGGATGGGCAATTAGGCATTTAAACTACATATTCCTTTCTACATTTATGTAGTCAAAAAATGAATGCTTTGAAGCAGAGATTATTCTTTTCAAGTATTTGGAAAGTACCTTGCATGTAAGCATATAAAAGAAATCATAATAGAAATAATGCTTTGTTTCCACTTTCATACTCTTTCCTTTTGGTGTTACAGCCAAAGACCTCCAGGAAGGTTGCTGTTAATTCTAGCCCTAGTCATGTACATAGTGTCATGCCATACGTTTGTCTCTTGCCCTAATTCCCTTACTCTGTTTCAGTCATTTTCCCAAGCAGTTGTCTGTCTGTTGCAGCAGTATTTTACCTCTGCTCAACTGACCTGTCCTCTAGGAGTGAGCCTGTATTGAATTAACTCATCTTCATTTCAGCCCAGGTATCTGTTTACAGCAGCACTGAAGGCTTCCACAGGAACACCATCCCTTTTTTCCTAAAGCAATGAGGAAATCCAAGTGTTCCATTTGGATATGAAGGTGACCAAGACCACTGTAACGTATATATACACCAGTTAGACATTCCTCATCCTCAGAAGCAGGCATTCCCTCAGGAAGGGAGGGAAGGGTTTGCTGGCTGGATTTTTCCCCCTTGAGTTAGCTTAGTAGCCTTGACAGTATTTCTATATCCTCAGATTTCATTTCTGGTGCCAAATACCCTACTGTAATACCAGGAAAAGTCTTCAGTGAATTTAACTGCCTTCACAGCCGCTCCTTTGGAAATCTGCAGGGTATGCAACACAGCAGCATCCAGCACCAATCTGAGTCATAATTAGCTCAAGATAAATTACTTGGATTCAGAAATTCAAGACTCATAGACAAACTCATAGTCTCTTCCTTCCCACCACTCTAGACGTTTGTCCAGTGCTTCTAAGCTGTCAATATTCAGTGAACACATGCCACATACAACACTCTGTTGATTAGAATCAACGCAATGAAAATATACTCAGCATAAAACTAATTCTGCAGAATCCCTAAAGGAGAACTGCTGCTGAACAGAAATATTCAATCTGATATTTGAGCATGAGCCTTTAATTAATCTTTGACTGTTGATCTCTACCCCAACTGTGTTTACCTTCATTTTATTCCACTCTCAGATTCCACCTTGGAAGCTCCTTGCTGCTTTGAACCCAAAATCTACAGAGCAACAACAAAGGTCAGCATAAGTATTTCACATCTATACATGACAGAAATGACATACAGGCTGTACCAGCTTCTCAGCTGACTTACAAAAGAATTAGTTTGCACAGGCTGAAGATCTGATTCAGCACACTCAGCTGTTCCCTAACTTAGGATGCCAAGTCAGGTCAGCAGTAATTAAATCTTGGGCTACAGGCCTAGCAGAAATTTAATTTTATCCAGGATTTACAGGGTGAACTTAGAAATTTGTAGATGCAACTGAAAGCAAAAGGAGTGGTCGTTGCAATGCTCATGTATATTAAGTAGGAATTTTATAGAGGAGATTATGTAATTCAGGATAGCAGAGGACTGCTCTCAGAGGATGCCCTTGCCAGTCTTAAATCCTTTCATAGAGACTAGCAGAAAATAAATACTTGTCTAAAGTGATTTTTACTAGATGTGATGTAGTAAACCAACTTTAATACAGAACAGTGCAAAACAGCACTGATTTCCCAGAGCACATTCTTTATAGCACACGGTTTTGAAAGCATGCACAAATTTTCAAATTAACATCCATAAACACCCTTGTGCATAAAAACTAAAGCTGCAGAGGATTCTTTTTTTCCTCGTGGAAATCAATGCTTATACCTCACGAGTCACTCTATATTTCTGATCTAAGTAGCAGATTTGCAGAGACTTTTTGGGAGTTGCCATGGTAAACTGATCTCCTCTGTACATGGGGTGTCTCAGGCTGCCCTCCCAGCTCACCAGGAGTGGCCCTCAGCACCCTCATTCTTTGCCACTGCAGGCAAGCTTTACACATGCAAACAGACTGTGCAGCTTTAGGATTTTCAACCCATATCAAATGGGAATTCACAATCACTGGGCAACCAAGTAATAAACTGAAGTCATTGGTGAACAAGTTACACCAGTAACTGAAGTGCACAGCTCTAAGACACTGCAAAGCAGAAAGGGGGGAAAAAAAAGCAAATCTTTTAAGTATGAATTTTGACAAATAAAGGGACTGATTTCAAGACAAGCTAAGCTCCCAGAGCTTCAGCAGAAATTAATGCAACTTTTTCTGGCTGAAAATGGGAAAAATCTGTTCAGAGAGTAGATATAACAGGAGGACAAGGAGATCAGGAGATTTAAAACATGTTAGATATAAAGCAGGACAAGGAACAAGTTTCCTCAACAGAACATTTTCACTGGTTTGGATGATACATTGCCAGTTTCCACAGGTGATGAAGATTGCTTTTTCTTAATCCTCTGAAATTTAGCACCTATCTGAAAAACTTTTTTTTTAACAGGATGCTCATCTTTTGTGTTTAAAATTGAAATATGTATAAAACATCTTTTAGCACTCTGTGCTTGGAGTGCATCCCTCTCCTGTGCCAGGACACAGACTGTGATTACTCCCAGTAATCCCACTAAATTCTGGTGATCCAGCAAGGAGTCTAGCAGAAGCACCTATGTGACTGAGAGGATGGCAAAATGTGGTGGAGGGGCAGGATGCAGCACTCAGCAAGTCCCCCTTGGAAACCACAGCCTGAACTTAGCTGATCCTCAACACACACAGGGTCCTCCAGCTCCCACAAATCACCAAACTGACCAGGAGGTAGAAAGCTATTACTGTATTTCATTTTGCTTCCCACGTGCACACAAGGCTTGGCATTAGTGGTTGGGACACCACACTGACCCTTCTTAAACCCTAATTACTAAAAGTTAACAACAGCCTCAATTAATTGCTGGACCTTTCCAAACAGGAAAACTTCCTCAGCAAACGTCTGCAGAAAATTCTTACATTCAAGCCTTATGAAATACCGTCACGGGGGAGAAGAGAAAAACACCCCTACGAGCACTGTATCTTTGGCAGTTCAACAAATAGAGGGGAAACTGCTGTGACAGAGGAGTGGTGTTATTTCTGATAAGGTAATGAGCTCATAAAGCAAAGTCCTGTTTTCTGTCAAATTATAGTCATTATTCTTACTAAATAACATTAATTGAAATTTACTGGTGATATTCAAGTAATTTTACTCAAATTATCTCAAATTTCAGCCAAACACAGCAAACTTTTTTCTTGTGTCTATTATGGATTCATGAAAAATCAGTGATGAGCAAGCAAAAAGAGGTATTAGTTACATTTTGATTAGAATGAAAAACAGATGTGTGGTGACTAATCACATTCAAGTTAGGACAAGCCCATCCTGGAACAATGAACACAAGGGTTAGTTCTGGCTCCTTCAATACACCTGAACACGCATCAGGGTACACCGATTTCATTTTCACACCAGAAGAGATGTACTAGGGCAAACTCAGACCTTCATTAACTCCTCAGAAAGTCCAGCGTTAAAATTATATCCAATTTATACTGGAAAAAATTTAATTCAGGGTCTAGCGAACTGATCTGATGAACAGGCCCAGTGCTGATCATCAAAATCATAAAGAATGTAAACACAAACATTACATGGAAAGGGAGAAATGTTTGAGTGGAATGAACAAAGGAGGTAAGAGTTTCAGCTGTGAAGAAGTGACAAAGGAACACCTAGCAGTTACTGGGTAATAGAAGAGACAGATGAAATTCCATGCAGGAGCAGTGTTACATATTTGGTGTGGGTTTTTTCGGTTTTGGGTTGTTTGGTTGGGGGTTTTGTGGGTATTTCAGTGGGATTTTAAAATTCCACAACCCTCCATATAATGATGGCCTTGGATTGAATTTTTTGAGAAACTGCTCAGATGATACAGTTCTGTAGCAAAGCTGCTTTTTAGCTGCTTCAGAGAAAAATGACCCTTGCAATTATTTTAAAAGGAATACAACACAAAGAAGAAAGCATCATTAAAATACTGTATAAAGAAACTGTGTACGCACATTTTCAATAGTACGTACACGTGAGACCCTGAGTCTTGAACACTATAAATAATGCTCTAGCTCTTTCACTTTTCCCATTGATCAACCTTGTGACAGCAGATAACTCTTGAAATATTTTAAGGAAGCATAACACAGCGAAGACAGTCCAGTTTGCACTGGAGGCCATTGCACTGGCCACCTAGGCCATTCCTAAATACTTTATAGGCATTTCGCATCCTTTATGGGGATTTCCACCCCTTAAAGAGGTGATGTGATGAGAGTGTGGGAGGGTAACTAAAAGAGATGGCTACTGAGCTTTCAGAAGAAGGCTGAAGGCGAACAGGGAATTCCTTTTCTAATGCAGCGACATGGAATAGAATTAAAGTTTCAAGTCCAAAAAAACACAAACAAAAAAAAGAGCCTCTCCCTCACCCAGATGCAGTTGAACTGTTTGAACTCATGCTTGTGATACTTTCTATACACTGAAAGTTTGAAGGATGTCTCAAACATAGCTGGGCAGGTTCCCAGAAGGCAAAGCTACAGTGGATGACAAACTGTGAAGACACCACCTTGAAGACACCACCTTTGAGTCCCTGAAGCACAAAACTTCCAGAGGATGGAGAACACACTGGTAACATAGTGCCACTCTTCCATATATTCTTCACTTCAGCAACTCAAACTAGCTGTTGCAAAGAGAAGCAGAAGGATTGGGGAACTAGACTAGATGAACCTTTGATCTGATCCAGCAAAGGCCATTTTGTTCCACAGCCCATTTGTGAATCACTTTACACTTACCCACTCTTTTTAAGAGGGAAGATGAAAATCAAACAGAAATTATCCATTGGGAATAACCTAATTAATTTCTGAAAAATTATCCTGTACAAAATAAAGCCATCACCTTTATAGCTCCTTTCGATCATTCAGGATAACATAAATCAGTTCTGCACTTACTTGCACTATACCTGTACACTGCATGTGCTTGCAAGTCTATTTTATTTCATCAAAGCACAACAGCAAGACCATGTATTCACAACTTTCTAACAAATAACTTCTTCCTGAGGATGCTGGAGTTATTTACCACTACATTATTACCTGCTTAGTTTTCCAAATGCGTAAACCCACGCTGCAAGGGGTGGGTATAGTATTATTCTTTCTACTTGGTTCCTGGGGATTAGAAAGTGGTTTCCCTTTAGAAAACAGAATTAATTTTTATGCTTTTACTCACTTGCTAGCAAGGAACACTCCACAGATCCTTCCGCTAGATTCTCTGTTTTCTACCTGCACAGTTGCCCCCAGGCAAGAGACACTAAAATTTTTCCTACTGCACATGTGATTCAGCTGCAAAAGGGAACAGTATTCAGGTTTCAGGAGATGATCAGAAAGAAAGTACACTTTAAGAAAGGCAACACCTTAAAAAAAAAAAAATCCAGGCTGGAATTTTCCAGAGCTGAAAGCAGAGAACCAAGTGTTCTCTAACCAGCATTTGTTTTGCAGCTGTCCAGAGGTGTTCGTTCATTTTCTGTGAACGTAAGCAGCACAATATGGCCTTCCTAACCATGCTGCTTAGAGCAACCAAAGTACCAGGCAGCTACGAAAATCAAGAGAACATGGAACAATAAACATAAGATTGAGAAAACTGGGCTATTCACTAACAGGTCTTTAATGAAAGTCTTACGAGTCAAAATGGAAAAGAAATACCCATTCTCGGAAAAACCCATTTTTCCAAGAAATTTAATCTCCTTATATTTGACCAAGACTGTCAAAGAAGTGAGCCTGAAAAACATAATCCTAATTACCTCATAAGGGAAAAAACGAATCCAGTCACTTGGGGCACACGTGAGAAACCCACAGAACATGAACATCACCTTGCTCCCCAGCGTGTGTTTTGTTCAGGCTCATTAAAACGCCTGAAAGCCACAAGCAAGCTGCCTGCTTTGTCAGGCATGAGGCAGCGCTTTGGGAGCCTCAGGTTCAGGAGAAGATACCAAGTTCTCAGTTGCACACACACTTCCCACTGCCCCATGAGCATCATGGGATTACTGAAAAAGCACTAGACCAACAGAAGGAGATGGACATGGCTGCTCAGGCCACTGCTTTGGACAGACAAAGGCAGGGGTGAATGCTGAAGGTGAGGATCCACACCAATTTAAATTGGCCAAGAAACTTCCTTGTTAACACTAAAACACTCAACTTCCAAATCGGGTATGGTGCTCAAAATGACAAACACACATCTACAAGCAAATGTGCCATCCACAACAGCTACTTTTATTCTGAAATGAGAGGTTGATAAAAGTAAATACAAGAGGTGCCCTGCATAATTCTGATGTTGCTTAACCTTAAAGTATTCATGAAAAGAAAGGGTGGGCAGATAGGAATTTTGGTTCTTCGTCCAAACTGTGCTACTGTTTTTCTTCCTGAAGAAAACAAGCTAACCCCAATAAGAAGTACTAAGGTTGTAATACATTTCATGTGCTATCAATGAGGTAAGAAAAAAAGAAAAATTAAAAGCAATGTTGTTGTGCATATGCAAGCACGTAAACAGCAGCAATACAGACAGATATGAAGAGGTCACCGGGACATAGTTGGGTCTCTGTAACGCTGGCTGTCGTATCAAGAAGGCAGAATTGACAGGTGTAAGTCACAATTTCACTATCTACCAACAAGACAGGGTAAAAGGGGTGAATGCTGACATGTGCCACAGCCACCTCTGATAAGGTATCTTATTTAGATGGCCAGGACATTCAGCTGCCCTGAAAACAGATCCCTTGTTTTCTCGGTGGGGAAAAGGCAGCCCACAGGCAGCTACAGCCCACAAAGTGACTCTCTCCTCCTTTTCCTTATTATTCTTACAAAAAGCAGGAAAGATCTTTCCAGCTGGGTGCTGGATGCCAAAGTCCAGCTGACTCGACCCTCAAAGGCAGGGACGGGCAGCAGGCTGTGTGCACGGCACCAGGGCGGCAGCCGCCTCCGGAAGCTGCCAGCTGCAGGGCATCAGGCTCAGAAGAGGAGCAGGCAATGCCAGAAAGAAACTCTTTGGCAGCAATGGGAGAGACACAAAGTGAAAAGAAACCCTCCTCTTCTGTGTTCGCAGCTTGGCACATAACGTGGCAGCCTCTGCAACACGGGAAGCTCCTTGCTTCCTCTGAGGGCGGTCATGTCAGGAACCTCCGGAAGCTGCCAGCTGCAGGGCATCAGGCTCAGAAGAGGAGCAGGCAATGCCAGAAAGAAACTCTTTGGCAGCAATGGGAGAGACACAAAGTGAAAAGAAACCCTCCTCTTCTGTGTTCGCAGCTTGGCACATAACGTGGCAGCCTCTGCAACACGGGAAGCTCCTTGCTTCCTCTGAGGGCGGTCATGTCAGGAAGACCAAAGTAAAACTCTTTAACTTTCCTCTTCTCCTGGGAAGGCATGTACCTGCACTTCTGATCCCCAGGAAACTGGCTGGTACAAGTTACCAAAAAGCACCATCTCATTTGAGTGAAAGACTGGTGTTTCATAAGGGCAGAATGGACCAACTCTCACCCCAAACCACCTTTTGGGGCAAGGGTTTGCCCAGAAAGTCTTGTGCTCCTATGTTGATAGTTTCTGTCTCAGTCTTAGCAAAGCCTTCAGTACATGTGCAGAGCAGACTCCATCTCCATTTGCTTCCATAGGATGGGCCTTAGAGCCAATGGAGGTAACTCACAGCCTGAACCCCTGAACCTTACTTGTTCTTAACAAACTTCTTTACAGCAAAACTTCAGGAGTTATTCCAGCAAGTAAATTTACATATACAAATTATGTATTAGATCCTGACAGGAACTAGGAAAAAGAAATCAGTGCAACTATGTTCAGAGCTTGGCAAGGAACCAAACTTCAATAAAAAGCTGCTGTTATTTGATAATGAGTATCAGGACTCTGAAGACAGAAACCAGAAATGGACAATGCACTGAATGCGTACCTCTTCTCAATCAGGCAACTCCTCTCCCTAATCTGTTCCCTTTACGGACAATGGAGCAAGAGCAATTTAGGGCAGGAACATAACTGAGGTGCTCCAATGTGCCCTCTAGGCTGGCTCTGCTCCCCAGGACAGAGGAGACCCAGTGGCTGCTGCAGTGGCCGAGCAGCAGCGTGCTGGGTGTCACCGGGAGGCTGACAACAAGAGCACCCCTGGCAGTGGTACAGCAGTAAACCTTCCCCTAGAAACACTTGTTTCCTACATAGTTAAAAGCAATTCAAGCAATATGTGAAAGAATAACTCTACCCAATGACTTGAAGCAACCTGGGAGCTGAAAAAAGGCTTGCAAGGGTCTTACTGCTTTCCTGCCACAAAGAAATGAGGGAAGAACTAAATCCATTCTGTTTTCTTGTTGCATTTGGAGAGTTTTTTTGCATTGGAGGGCTCTCTTGAGGCCTGGGTGATCATTTTTTGTGGGTTTTTGGGTTTTTTTTTTCAGAGTAAGACTAGGGGTTCTCAGTCTTCACAAAACAGATACAATTGCAAAAATACTTTTTCTGCATAGCACCTGCTGTTTTTCTGTTTAGCTTTTTGTCTTGTCTTTTCCTACTGAGAAATTTAGAAACTGTTTGGGCATTTCTGTATTTGAATTGCTCCCACTTCCTGCCTTCCCAACAAGCATCCCCAGGGGCCAGCTGGAAACAGTACCCAGCATCCCAAGGTAACAGGCAGCTAGTCAAACAGGTACTGTCAACTCACAGATGGTCCTTTAGGTCCTGCTAGTTGGTACCAAATTATATGCATTTTAGTGGCTTTAAAACAAAAAGAACCAATCTCACAGCTGTTGGGTTAGAAAAACTCCTCACAAAGTCCTATTAGAGATCTGCAAATGACTGAATGTCAGCCTGAAACACGCACTGTACAGAAGAGAAGACCACACACAATATAAAACAGGAAGACCACGGTGACAGCAATGTGCAGACCGCTAATCTCAGGATGAAAATCCAGGAGGCCCCATCACTGCTACCAGAGTGCCCCAGAGTTTGTTGTCTCGGATAGCTATAGCTGCTTGTTATTCATTACTTTTTCTCACCTTGTGTCAAAAGCACAGCACATGCTCACACCCAGGGCTTTAAGAAGCTGTTCAGAGTATCCTTGTAGCTTCCTTTTCCCAGGTTACACCACCCCTGAGAATACTGCAGTAGTACCTGGCTATCCCAGCAAATATATAGGATGGATTTTATTTGCTCACCCACTCTTTCTGGTTCTCAAGTACTTTTAATATACTGTGAAATTTAACATATTGGTATTAATAAAAATTAGTAAGTTGTAATACACTGTTGTTGAAGAGAATAACATGGCAGAACTCCCTTGTGAGGGTTTTAATAAAGGTTTTCTGGTTAGTTACTTATGGTGCTAGACCTTTCATGCAAACACACCCACGTTTCCTACAGCAAGTTTTTCCTAAGCACAGCACCAAGCATTTCAGCATAACAGCATGGGGGAAAAAAAGGTAAGGAAGCCTCCTGATGTATTTCTGCTGCAGTTACAAGGAACCACTCATGCATGCTCTGAGCAGCAAGAAGCAGAAAGGCAGTCACAGTTGGCTGCCATCTTGCCGGCATCATCACCATCCTCCCCGCCCACAACAGCTCATGCAGCCCCCATACACTGCAGAATAAGCTCTCCTGCTACAAGGGCTGAGGAAAACCCCAACCCCTGCTGGGCACAGGTGAGATCAGTACCAGGCCTCCTCCTGTGCCCAGCCTGATGGGAAACTTTCCACGCTCTCAGCTGTCCCTATGTCACACAAAGTCAAAAAGAAAGCAAATGTCTCCAGAGGCATTGGATTCTTAATAGGCTTTTAAGTGTCCTCTGAACCTAAATTTAGGATTATGGGAAGAAGTAAGGAAAGACATCCAACATTTATATTTCATTCCCCAGCACAGAAACAAGTTCACTTGATACGCCAGTTTTAGGCATTCCGAAGTTATAACTGGCCCTTAAAGCTGACGTGTAAACCTTGTGGACAGCCACAGGGAGAAATAAACCTGCAGAAGCAGGGCCTTTTTTTAAGCAAAGAGTTTACCAACATACTCCTCTTCATGTTTTAATAGTAAGACCAGATCTAAATATTTAATGCCTGAAAGGTTAAAAGAAACCTGATACATAACTTCATACATACCAGACTTATCTCAAACTGCTAAATATGAATTGACATAGCTTATGACATCCTACATCTTACAATAGCACGTTGCTCAGCCACAGTAACTGCTGGGGTTCTAAATAAAGAGGCTGTAACTTTACCTCTTCGTAGCCTAAATTTTTATGTGCCTTGTTGAGTCATAAGCAAGAAAAGAAAACCTTAAAGAAGCTGTTATCATGACTAAAACACAGATGCTGCACATAAAAACCACAAGAAAACCAACCAACCAGCCAACCAAAAAATAACACCAAAACCAAACAAACTCTTCCCCTCCCCTCCAAACAAAACCCCCACACCCAGAAAAGGACAGCTCATAATTAAAAACACTTGAAGACACAAAGAGTTGTGAAATAAAGCAAGTTTTTTGCATTACATAATATTTCCAATTAAATATTGCCATCTCTTCACCTTTTCAGACAGAGATATCATGATTTCCTCAATTTCATCAAGCTCAGATAAGTACAAAAGCATAATGAAAATGAGTGGTGGTTCTTCCACCACTCATGACCACATCTGACCATGGCATGTTCTGAGCCCAAGATGAGAATTTCATCTAAATGCTTCCAGAGGTACTGTCACAATATTTTGCATGATAGTAAACACTTTGTTCTTGAAACTGGGTCCATTTTGTGTATATCTCACTTGACAGTCTTAGAGAAAGCAACATATATTACATCAGGGTGCTCTGCCACCTATTTAAATAAAGCTCTTCAGTCTTTGAAGTATTTCTTTCATGAAAGAAATAAATTGAGAAGTACACAATTTACAAATTAAATCATCGTAATTTCTACAGAAATAAAAGCAGCTGCACATGAAAAAGATGAAAAGAATATAAATGAAAGAGGAATAGAATAGCTGAAGGCAAGGAAAGAACAGTACACACTATTTGAATGCCATAATGAAAATCAGCAACAGAGAGCAACTATTTCTTTACTGCTGAATATTGAGATAGTGCATTTATCATTACATATCATTGTGGGGAAAAAAGTTATTAAGTCATATGAAAAATCAGTCAAACAGCATTATGAAACCACATGTATTTTATATGATTTTCCACAGTGAGATCTTCCAATGGTAACAAAACCTTGCCTTCAGTAAGTATAAGGACTGAAACAACATAGCCCTGGTCTGAAATATGATACCCATACAGCCGGACTAGCAGCAAGTTCACGAAAAGTTGGCAAGTGGCAATTGTTTGAAGCATCACTACCATGAGTTTGCACATTTTGCTTACACCATTTTTAAAGATAATCAGTCTGACAATGTTCAAACATGCATCTCCTGACCTTGCTTTTCAATGACACACATTTTCTTTTTTAAGCTAATACGAAATAAACCATCATAAGGTATCAAAAGCTTACATGTAATGATTAATTTTGAAGAGAAGGGAAGCTTCCCTACTTACCATACTAGCCATACTAGCATGATTCCCTGTCTTATGAACTAACACCCCTTCTTCCCTTTTATCACACTACATGTACAGGCCATGCATCTTAGAACATCTCAGAGGGGACAGGACTATATTTAGTCTAATTCCACTTCTGCAAAATCGGCAACCCTCTGCCTTCCTTACAAACAAAGCTAAATCAGAGGCTGGGCTGAGAACAACATCATGTAGAAATACCTTCCTCCACACTTCTTACTCCAAACCCACAGCTTTTAAGTAACAGCTTCTAATTTCTCTTCCATAGTTTAGGTCCTTAACTTTGTTTTAGTGTTTTAAGTTCTGAAGGGTAAAGCTTAAAACATGACAGAGTGTTGGACTGCTTCAAGAGAACTAATTCAAATCCAATTCACTTGTGTGGTTTGTATCTTCTGTATAAAGCAGGTTTACATGGAGGCAGGAAACAAATTATTCTGTTCTTTTCCAAGTGTAATGCTAATTTATTTGAAGATACTTAATATGAACTTAACTTTTTTTCCCCTAATTAAGGACTTGAACATGCTGTACTTCAGTCTACAGCAAAATGAGTTCAACACTCTGAACACTGATCATAAGAGGAAGAACTGCTTTGTCTGTCAATACTAATATCTATAAAATATGTGCGAAGTGCAAATGGCTAAAAAGGGAAACTATATGAAAACTGTCAACAACTACTGATGTGCTATCAACAGCACTGACCTCATTGATGTAGATACGACTGTTGTTATCAGTTATTTTCTGAGGAGTCCATTAGAAGCAGCTATAAACTGTTTCATTTTTTTAACAGATTTCTTTTTAATCTTCAAAAAGATGTTTTTAGATTGCAGGAAAAAATGCACTTAAAAAAAATCCATGAATCAATAATATGGTACTTTATAATTACTTCAGGAAAAAAAGCCTGAAAGAAACATATAAATGGACTTCTGTTGGGGCATGGGAAGCAAAGTATCATACTAATTTTCCTCCCTGGCTTTATGAGGAGATGGTTTCCTTTATGGTGCCATTGAAGATGATTGAGGAATTTTTGTTGTTGTTTCTGTTTTGTTTAGAAATAAGACTTGTTTTAAATCTCACTATGTATTCAGAGTCAAAAGTAGATTCCATCTTCCTTGCAGATTTTTACATGTGGCAAAAAAAAAAAAAAAAAAAAGAGGAAAGTTGTAAGGAAAAAAAAGGTCAGAAAGAGGATACCCAATTCAAATACATTTCACTCGATTTCTGCAGCTCTTCCCAGTGTGAGTTGAGTCAGCCAAGCTTTCACATTTGAAAACAATGCTTCCCAAGACAAGAAAAGCATCCCACTAATATGCCCCACAGATGTCCTTTCAAATCTGGAACATGCCCATCTAATGCAAGAATCTACCACTTTAATGTGAAAATGCCACTGCTAATGGAGGCTTTACCTGCTCTACAGACTCTTGGTTCTTCTTGCTACAAAGTCTACTTTAAGTACCACACTTTAAATTAAAAATTCAGGGACAAGCCTTGGAAATCTACCTTTGTCTCAAACAACTTCTGAGATCCTACAGGACTGGCCATTTCTTTCTCAGTGAGATAACAGAAGGTAAATCACAGGTTATGGGAAAGTACTGTGGTTCATCCCCACAAAGGAGGCTGACTAAACACATGCACAAGGAGTACAACAGAAATCTAACATTTCAATTTAAAGAGGTGTACATTTTTAAAGCAAAACCACAAGTTATTTATATGGATAGATTTTTCACAAAGTAATCTGATCTGGGAACCAGGGGATTTTACTTAAGAGCATCTGTGTTCCACATTCTCAGGAAAGAAAATTTAAATAATCTTAAAAGCTGAAAAAGGTATTTTTATCACAGCCTTTGCAGCTATTTCACATTTCACTCAAAGAGAGCTGAACCAGATATTTCCAATCACATCTGGATGCAGGCCCTAGTAAGTACTGTGTGCACTGTCTTAACTAGAACTTAAATTATTCTATTAAAAAAAGCCTAACCCTTAAAAAACTCCCCCCGAGTTCTGGCATTCCTTCTCAGGTTTTTTCAATTTGTGTGATGTCAGTTTACATCTAATAAGCACGTTGTTTATTATCTTCATTTAAGTCAGGACTTTTACGAAGTTACAGCAAGAGTCATAGGAAGCATATCACGATTACAAATCCATAATGCATGCAAGATCCCTGTGTAGCACCGTTAAATCCATTAATCACAGTCTTCTTGGTCCCAATTATGCTAAGAAGATATTCGATAAAGCAATTTCAACTCACCTCTCTCTCTCTCCTTTTACCATCAGTGCAAAGAAGGCAAAACCACAGCGCTTCCGACAAATTCTCAAGGCACCTCTTTTGTTCCCTTTAAATTAAATCCGAATTGGTTGCACGTTTTACTAAACTGCTAATGCTCTCCACATGTTCCCTCTCTCAAACTGAAAATGTTTTCTATTAGGAATGCCTAGCACTGAACATAAAACTGTAAAATGTCCTTCAAACAACCCGAAGTTCCTCTCTTTCTCTGGAATGTATCACTACTTGCCCAAATGAAGAGCTCACAGTCCCACAGTTAAGCTTCCTTTAGGGAAGCTTTTTAATAAGACTCCTTTTCTTAGTGTGTTCAGAAACTCTCTTATCAAAAGAAAGCTGTTTATTTTAAAATCCATCAGTTATTTCCTTTAAAAGAACAAAACAAAGCTACAAGGTTCTACAGCATGAACTAGAGGAACTTCACATTGTCCACGGCCATGAAAAACCAACTCAAGCACTCAGCACACAGCAAATGCACATGTGCCAGAATGAAATGGGGTAATGATACTTGCAGGGAGAAGCATCTCAAGTGAGACAGTACCAAGAACATGGGCTGTAGGCACAAGTTTAACTTTACTCTCGAAGAATGAAATGCAACATGGTTTCACATTTCTTTAACCATAACAGCACTGACTTTTCAACACCTCGATGCTACACTCTTAAGAAGAAAAACCACGTTTTTCCCCCCTTCAGTCCATGTATCTCAAGTTCTCTGCAACAAAGGGCCAGGTACAGTAACAGACTCAACACAGGGTTTTGTCTTTGTGAAAGCACTGTGATTTCACTTGGGAGGAACTTGTCCCTCCACATGCTTGAGGTGCAAGTCCTACCAGAAGGTTCAATAGATGCAGAAATAGTTGCAGAATCTAATCATATCTGCTCTAACACATACAACAAGTCCACATAATGGATAACAGAAGGGAAAACCATACATGGAAAAAAGGACTAGCTGCATAGTTCAGCTATTACAGGACAAATAAAAACAGCTGGCTTCTACTAGCCCCATGGTTACAACCAGCTTACAGCTTCCCTCAGGTATCCCAGAACAATACAGGCTCAAGAAGATATTTATGGCTACGTTTCGTAAATGATATCAAGACAAGGGGATATCAAAAAGATAATCCCAAGAGCTCTGTGGAAAGGCTGGGTTATTGGTGCTAACACTGCTGGCTAACACAGATGCCCTGATAATAGGGGCTAGAAAGAGCCGCTGTGCGGCACGGCAGCCCTTGTGTCCCAGAGTTGGGAATAATCCACTGCAGAGGTAACTTTGCATCTGCTCATGTGCAAGAGCCAACAGAACTAGATCATAAAATGGTTATAACAACTAATACTGAAGCTATATTATACATTTAGCAAGACTCTTGCAATAATACACTTGCACTCTGTTTAGGGCCCTCACTGGATCAAGCTATGAAATGTAATATACACAAACATCTATGCAAATTATTTTTAATCTACTGACAGATGAAAGAAAGACTGCACAAATATAGGAGATATAACCATACAAAAAAAGTAATTTTATAGTGCAAAAGCATTTTAAATAACCAGCTGAGGGTCCTGGGTGTGTGCTTTGGTTGGTTTTGTTGGTTTATTTGGTTTGGGGATTTTGGGGTTTTTTTAATAATAAGCTGATAAAAAAAGGTAGTAAAATTTAAAATACTCCTTGCAAGATTTGCTGGCCTTACAAGCCACAGTACTCCAAGTAAT
Organism: Corvus brachyrhynchos; assembly: GCF_000691975.1. Classification (NCBI taxonomy): domain Eukaryota; kingdom Metazoa; phylum Chordata; class Aves; order Passeriformes; family Corvidae; genus Corvus; species Corvus brachyrhynchos. The sequence goes on along the minus strand of NW_008239054.1, from coordinate 1,773,190 downwards.
CCCAGGTCAATACATGCACTCAGAATCACATCAACTTTTGTTATTTGCATTCTTCTTGTATTACACTCTATTAACAACTGAAGCTTATATCAAACTTCTTTTGGCAGAATCTAAGTCATTGTCATGGATCTCTGTCCAAATGTCATTCTCAGCATTGATTGCAACACTCCTGATTTAACATCACAGGCATAAGCATTTTAGAAGAGGACATGGGGCTCACTTGGGCTAAATACAGCGCCCAGATATGTAAGAGCAAATGGTGCCTTTTCTTTTTTTTTCAGAGATCACATCAGATTTTGAGAAAAAAACTATGAAGCAATGCACAAACAAATGAAGCAGGAGCCACAAACAGAGCTGGCCCACCAAGGACCTAATGGTTAAACCAAGTCCTTCTGCAGGAAAACTGGAGCTGGTAAAGATCTTCAAAATTTCACTGTCATAATGTTGCTCTGACTAAAACCTTCTTTTTAGTTTCAGGGGCTAAAACTTTTGACACTCTTGACACTTTTGACAGTTGGTGTTCACTCTTCTAGGAACCCAGAGTGCCGAGAATATTTCTCTGCCTGTTTTTAAGGGTTCTTACCCCTCTGAACAACACTATAGTTACATTCTCATTTACATTAGACATTATCATGGCTTCAGCTGAGCCCTGTAATTGTTAAATATATACAAACTAAAATAATGTTAAGACACAACTAAATACAAAATCATATGGCTGCCAAAAATACTAAAAAGACTTTTCCCACAAGGGTAGTAACTCATAATAAATGTGATTTGAATAAAAGGTCAAATTTGAAAGCTTGTGGGAAAAACCCTACAGTAGACACTATCTGATTTAAGGAGCACTCAGAGCCTGGAAGGCCAGCCATGTTCTGGGCTGCATCAAATGTGCGGCCAGAAGGGTGAGTGAGTGGATTCTGCCCCTCTGCTCTGCCCTTGTGAGACCCACCCTGGAGTGCTGCACTCACAGGAAGGACATGGACCTGGCAGAACAGGTCTAGAGGGCATGAAGATGCTCCAGCCCTCTGGTTACCTCTTCTGTGAAGACTGAGAGAGCTGGGGCTGTTCAGCCTGGAGAAGACAAGGCTTCAAGGAGACTTTACAGTAATCAAAGGGGGCTTTTAGAAAAGAAGAAGAGCAATTTTTTATATGGGCAGCTAGTGATAGGACAAGTGGCAATGGTTTTAAACTGAGAGAGGGCAGATTTAAATTAGATTTTAGGAGGAAATTCTTTACTGTGGGGGTGGTGAGGCACTGGAACAGGTTGCCCAGAGAAGCTGTAGATGCCCCATTGCTGAAGTGTTGAAGGCCAGCTTGGATGAGGCCCTGAGCAACCTGTTCTAGTGGGTGGCACCACTGCCCATGGCAGGGGGTTAGAACTAGATGTTTTTTAAGGTTTCTTCCAAACTTAACTATTCTATGATTCTATGATTCCTCCACTAAGGTCTTTGGACATCAACAAGTACAAAAATACATCTATAATTTTCAATTATTTATGTTCTCTGAACAGAACTGGTTTCAGCAATGCTCTTTTGATATAAAGAAACATTCTAAATATTGAAGTTTGTATTAAAACCACTTAAATGTATTAGCTATTAATTAATCCTGATAATTTAATCAGGATGAAAGCAAAATGGGAAAAGAAATAGAGTAATATTTAAAAGAAAAATTGTTCCCCCATGCTGAAAGTCCTTAGAATGAACATAAGAAAAGAACTCACATTAAGAGTTAAAAAAAAAAAGAAAGTATTAATGCATTAAATTAAGGTACTTAAGAAGGACTCGTATTTAACAGGGTAGAAAGTACCACAACTACTGCACTCAAGTCATTAAGTAATATTCCTTCCCTGCTCTGCTTAAAACCAAAAAAGCCCTACCCCACTTGACATGGGACTTGCTAAGTCTTCCCAAGTCTCAGAAAATACTGGCCTGTAGTCAATACATCCTCTGACACTGAAGCCCAATGAATTCTCCAGAGATTTGAAGTCACTAACGATGGAAAACTTTATCTGGATATCTGAACATAAATGCTTTTGTTATTTCCCACAATTTAAAAGTACAGCGAGTTAGGAAGAAGGATAAAAGAATTGATGCAACTTCAAAATGGGAGAGTTTATGTCAGGAAAGCTAGTTCTTTACACCTATCAGCTTTTAAGAGCAAAGTAGAATGCTGAATACAAAGATGACTGGAGGCTCTGCAGAAAGGTCACTACATAACAAACCACACCTTCTCAGAAAGCAGCCCTAGCTACCTATTGGGGACTTTGCAGAGTCAGTAACATTGCTAACCACAATGCTTTCCACGGATACTGTGAAGACTGAAAGAAAATACCTGAAGCATGACAATTTTCCTCCACATAACGCCATCTAGGATTCCTCTAGCTCCTGACTTCTACTCCAAATATGTAACACATCTTTTAACCTCTAAACCTAATGCTTGCATTTCAAAAGAGAAGTCAACAGGCAGCTGATGTGCACACACCCACTGTGCCAGTGAAATAACCCTCTTATTCTGTGACAGGTTTAACTGCCAGGCACAGCTCTACAAACAGCACCAGTAGTAAGAAACACAGAATATCCCCCGAGTCTTTCAAACTATCCCATACCAAAAAATAAGACAAGCTTGATATGCAAAAATAAAAAAGAAAATAAGAGAAAAGAAACTACATTACATCAAGCTATGGGCTGAAACAAAAACTTACCCCAAAAATCTAAACTTCAGCAGGGGGAATGGAAATTAGAACCAGAACTGGCATTTGGCTTTCCTGCCTATAATGAACCAAGCCAAAAGCCCATATCCAAACACACCTCTTTTCTAGGAGTTTGAAATCTGGACTCAAGTTTTGCAGCCTGACTTCCTCTGTACTCACTGCTGAATGCATCACTGCTGCCAGAGAGCAACAGCACCTGACAAGGGACTACACTTTCATACAGGAACGATTAAGATACATGCACAGTAATACACCTAATTGCCCACAGTAAGCTTGAATGAAAACAGATAACAACAATGCAACCACACGTTGAAGCTCAGAACCTTATGAGCCCCAGTTCCTCGATGGCTGCACTCTGGAGAAAAACAAAATTACATGAAAATTCTTTTTATAAAACCTCAATCCGGGAAACTTATCAAATCTTGTCTTCCTGCACTGGTCTGTTTTGCCAAATATACTTCCAGACCTAACAAGAACAATCTTCTCCAAGCTGTTCCTAATTTCACTGACATTTATAAAATCAGTTTAGGCTTTGCATCATCTCTGTTCCTTCTGTAACACTTAACACGTAGGCTTGCTCTGCTGTTCTTCCTTAAGTCAATGGTAGTAGAGGAGAAACTGTTCCTGCACAAGGCAGCCTAGAGATTGTTCTCAATGAGAGGTATTTGAGGAATTCTGTAGGTTGCTTATACTCAGTTGAAATTCTCAGAAATGCCATTTCATAACATATCCTGGGGGCAGGGGAAAACATTCAGCTGTATTTAAAAGCTGAATCCTCCAAAAGCAATGTCACTAGAAATGACACAAAACTTTGACTTCCTCCTCCTCCTTTTAAGGAAGATACCTATATTTCAAGCTACGATCTCCTGAAGCAAGACCAACAACAAGTTAAATTTATTAGTGTTGAATCTACTATGAAGAAGCTGAAACCAACTGTTGCACATACACACAGGATTTAATTTTTTTTTTAAACCAGCCTCCCATAAAATCTCTCATAGTATCAGCAGGACATGAGCATTAGCTTTGCCACTGGCACTCAGTGAAACGTTCTGCTCTGTAGAATGCTGGAGAGCATATTAACGCCATCCCAGAACATCAGCCTCCATTCATGCAACCTTAAAGCTCTTCTGACACGCACTTTATGACTTTTATTAGACTTTTCCTTGTGACAGCATTGTTTTAACCAGAGTTTTTAAGACACTGACACTGTGATAATGACAAATATGCAGCCAAGATCTGCAAGATGTGAAGTAATAAACTTTATATGCTATTAAAATATAGTAGTTAGCTGTCAGCCAACAATTCTTCAGATCCCATTCCCAATTCAGAACACAGTCTTTTTTGAGCGCACACAAAGGCTGTTACAAGACAGATAATTGAAGATTCTTCAAAGCATCACCCAACCATCTGACTTCACTGTCAATACTATACTTCCTTGGGATGTTTAACATGCTTTAAGGGTAGTGTAGCTAATACAACCTAATTTCAGCATGCAACAAACAAAATAATAAAATCAATTTATTGGCCATTATCGTCAATTTAGAACACAGCCAAGTCTGATTCATACACTCCAGATTTGCTTGTTGGAATTCTGTTTATTTGGTCTCCTTCAGACCTGTGGAACTTTACTTACCAATGCAGGCATGGACTCTGACTGACAGCTGGGTCCTCAGAATTATGCTGTGCTTCTTGCCCCTCCTAAAAAGAGAAGAAAAGTATGTAAAGGTGTAGTGAGGAAGAAGAGGAACTGGAAAGAAACAAGTCAAATTGAGCCTAAGAAAAAAAGGGTAGGAGGGAAGGGAAGATACTAGAAATTTTGTCTTTGTTTCTCATAATCCACCTCCATTTTAATTTGCAATGAATTAATTTTCTTCGTCAAGACTGTTTTGTCTATGATAGTAATGGTTAAGTGATCTCTCCATCTTTATCTCAATCAACAAGTTTTTTTACCTTATTTCCCCTCCCTTCTGCTGGGGAGAGAGAGTGAGAGGGCAGCTGGGTGGGCATCTGGACACTTGCCAAGGACAGCCCACCACAATGAAAACTGTATTAGAGAAGTATCAAGTGATGACTGCACATTTTAGTTTTCACAGAAATACTTTAATGCTATGTATAATAAAGCAGTAAAAGAAAATCCAAGGTTAAACAAGAGATTGTTGACACTTTCACAGATCTGCCATGTAGCCTAATGGGTTTTTAAAGCAAAAAGGTAGCTGTGTTTTTCATGCAAAAAGGCAAAACTGAGTCCTTCTTCACTCTGGCTCTCAGCTCCATATAGGTCTTAAATGGAGTGCCTATTTTAATTAGCTGCTACATACCTCATTTGTTTTTCAGTCAAGTTACTATTAGTTGCATTTTTTTCAACCTGGACAAGAGCACTGTTCTTGATTTCTAGGTGCTACACCTGCAAACTGACATGAGGGCACAGACAACACCTTTCCTCTGCACCCAAATGTGCTCACCTGATGGAAGGTGGGAGGGTAAGGAAAGCCAAATGTCTTTTCTGCTTGTACAACAGCATATTCTCCCTCATTTCTCTGAAACTAAAAATGCAATTCCTGGACAAGTGGCTCTAGGTGGCCCAGATGACCTCCAGAGGTCCCTTCCAACCTCAGCCATTCTGTGATTCAGTGAATTTATTGTGGGAAAACATGCATGAAGGCAAACTGTTTTTAGAACACCATCAAATGCAGCTTAGTTTGTGTCATGTGAATCCTAGACTCACTTCTACATGCAAGTTAGAGCACAAACTAGCACAACCTTTCTCAATTACATACTTTGCAACTCTGCTGAGAGGCTTCAGGGCTAAACCCTTCACACAGACATCCAGCAGAATCTTCTACTGGCTGTAACTTGAAACATTTTTCTAGTAACAACAAAAGTTCTTCCCTACCTTATTGTTTTCCTGCCCACAGTTATTTTGCAGAACAAAAATATTTTTTAATTCTTTTCATGAAAAAAAAAAAGCCAAAAGTTTTATATTATTTCTCTGAAAGATTTGCAGGGGAAGCAAGGTAACAGAAGTAGTGACAGGTATTTTCAGAAAAATATTGCCCCAAGGAAAACATATGGGAAAACCAAGAAAAGTAAGGACCTGAAAAAGAAGTGGTTAACATGCACCTGTGTACCTGCTAATAGAGGACTTAGTTCCAGTTTCAGAACTGCAACATTTCTCTATAGATCAAAAAAACCCAAAACACTAAACATAGTTTTTTTTTTTTAAAAAAGCAAAGCCAAAAACCTTTAATTGAAATTTCTCTTTAATAGGTCTACTTGGACATCATTAGGACAGAGTGGGCAAAGTGTCTCCCTTCTCTTAAAAACTTGAAGCGCCAAGCAGCAAATGCTATTGCCCCCACAAAAGCAGGCTGTAGTGTGGACTGTGAAATTTCCTGGAGCAGCTTCAGGTTTAGGACTGACTCTGCCCACCTAAACTTCTCCTGTTGTTCTGGCTGGACACAGTCTTTGCCTGGGCTCATATTCTGCAGATTTTTGATAGCTGCCCCTCCCCACAGGACTGCTGACTCCTCTGGAATATTTAATTTGCCAAGTTAGTGAGGAATCTTTGACCTAACCTCTCGCCCTTCCAAACATCTGATTCTGTACAGAAACTGTTTCTCTTGATCTCCCTTCCTTGATGGACTTGTTGATACACTTGACATACAAATCCTCCAAGGTAACAAAATCAGAAAACTGAAGTATTGAGTAAAGGTTGTTTCTTCCAGAACTGTAAAAGAATAACCCAGAGTTAGCAAAGTAAGTCTACATAATCAGACATACTATTCTTCCCATCAAGAAAAACTAAACTAAAAGAAACTGCTAATGTAACAAATAATGGACATTATTATCATGGCAGTATCTAGTGTTTCAGCAGTCTGTGGAGGACAATGGCTTTACCAGCTCTCTGCTGAAATCTACAGGTCTGTGATGATTTGCTGGAAGAACAGACAGCAAATAGTGCTCAGCCATCAGAGAGTAAATGAACACAAGGAGAATGATTTTAAGCCCTGTAGAGATTCAGGCCCATTACAACTTTATACAGTTTTCCCCTCTTTTTCTAAAAATCTAATGCATGATGTTTCTCAGTATAAACAGGGCCTATTTTTGGTGGTTGTCCAAGCTTCAACAGTGATGCTACTTCCTCCTCCACCTCACCTCCTTAACAAAGACCCCTGAAAACTTAAAGCAAAACTTAGAGCAAGCTGTCTTCTACAGGTTCTGTTCTTCACCATCGTTGCAACTGTATACCACAGAAAAGTCTCACATACAAACGTTAATTTTTATTTTTATCTCCCACTGGTTGCATTGGCAATTTTTCCAGTCTACCAAAATCAACATGATTCAAGCCCCAGAATTTACAAAGATGAAGACTCACTTATGATGGTGCATTCTCCCCTTTCTACCCAGACCACACCATGATCATCACTACAGAGGCATTTTGTGGGGTTTAGGCATATTAACTAGATTTACCACACAGCAGCTAATTATAATAAGACC
>NW_008239054.1:1761316-1765967 GCF_000691975.1 Corvus brachyrhynchos | reverse complement strand
TCATGCAATATGAGTAGCACTTTTGCAAAATTAAGATCACCACTGAAAATTACTACATCCCTGATTCTACACATACCAATTTCCTGGAAAGTATGTTACAATAATAAATGCTGAAAAAAAAGGGCAACTTGAAATCCATCCATGATTTCCCAGACTCATGAACTACTGGCCAAATAGTATTAAAAAGCATGCCTGTAGGTAAGCTTGTCATGATACCAGGGTAGGGAAGGGGGGTGCCATGGGAAAGACAGGCCATTTGCATTAAAAACAAAGTAGGTTCAAAAATACACCGCAGAAGAGAGTATTTCCAACAAACATGATTCATTTATTAAGAACAAAACCTGGACATGTAACAAAGTTTGTCATCTACCGTTAACTAAGGCTTGTATTTTTATTGATACAACTTTTTTAAAAAAAGTTTCAGTGAGTACAACTGGCTACTATTTATTTTAAAAACAATCCAAGTGGTTAATAGAGTTAATTTAATAGTTACAACTTAGCAGTAGTAGAGTAGGCAAATTTCACATATTCTGTTGACACAGTTGTTCTATGTTGAGATCAGAATCGTTACTGCTGTAAGATTAACTTCTAGTCTTTGGAGTTACCAAGACACAAAACTTTTTCTATATTCAACTTCTCTAATAAATGAAAGTAAGTAAACACATGCTAACAGATCACTGAGTGCCTGTCTTACGGAATATAAAAGCATTATTTTGTCACTGTTTATGCACCACATTACAAATCGTTTCACTCAATTATACATTTCCAAGTCTTGATTTAAATGACATTTTGAAAATAGTACCTCAGTTGCTGTCTTAAACAGTTACTTATTTTGAAGTAAAGCTTTTGTCTGAGCTAAGCAATCCCTTGACCAGAAGGAAAATACCAAGAATGTCATTAGGAGTACAGAGGAGAAAAAGTATTAATAAATAAAACAATAATAATTTAAGCCCAAAACAAACAAACAAACCACACATTAAAAGAAACCAAAAGACAGCTTTCTTCTTCATGTTTCAAGGAAACTTTGAAAGGAAATTTCAAGAGAGTGTTTTATTAAGACATGACATCCTTCTTCCTCAGACCTATGCTAAAGACCTGCTGGTATCAAAAATGGGATTTTTATGTAAATATCCAATTAAGATTCATTGGCAAGACAGACCACAGTCATTTCCTTGACAAAGCTCATCTTTGTAAAATAGGAGAATGCATCAATTAACACACATTTTCTATTTCACTGTTTTCTTTCTTTCAGGACAGCAACTATGCAGACTTCCTAATATTCTTCCGAATGCCTTATTCAACCTATTGAATAAATTATTGAATTATTCAATTCAATAAATTTAGCCTTTTTTAAAACAATCTCCTGCTTCTGAAAACACATTATTTTATCATTTAAAACCAAACTAGAAAATCCCTTTTCAAACTTTCTTACTGATTGCTTAATGATTCAATAAAGAAACTTCATTAGACTAAAGGTGTTAATTCTACAAAAGGCCATGCTGTATCCTTCTGGCTTCCTCCTGTTCTGCTTTCTACACAATACTTGACAATCATGGAAAAAGCTACAGTTTTACAGCACAGCAGCAGATAAATTGCAATGGTTTTAATAACTCTCTGTAGTAGCACAGACAAGCAAACTTACTATTCTTCATTGTAATTGCTCAAAAATAAAATCTGTAACAGACATCTGAATCATCAAAAGGCCATCATAAGCAGAAGCCGAGCCGAATGCCGTTAGAAGCCACGATTTTAGCTCACAAACAATTTGGATCTTTTCAGTCAATGTAGATGAGTTTCTAAGCTCTGCTCTTAGCTAGAGTCTGTACACTCTTCTATTTCTGAAATATTTAAAGGACATAAAAAAACATTACCTGATAAAGGAAAACTTGGATCTGAATCTTTCATGAAGTACTACACACATTTACATGGCAACACAGCAACTAAGAGTGATACATCTTCTTAGGGTGACTCTGTTTTTTTGGGTTTTTTAAATAAACTAATAGATTATACTAGGCAATCATATCCTACCCTCAGAGCAGTTTTCAAGTAGCATATTCCCATGACTCTCATTTTACTCTATCCCAAGCAGGGATTTCATCCATTAGGATTAGTGTTATCAGTCAGCTGTAGACAGGGATAATTCTTGAGGATAACTTGGAGAGGAAAATAATTTGCTGTGCTAGAAAGGACAACTATGCAAAAACTTTGAAAACTACATAGTTTGTTTGCGCACATAGGAGTTTGGATATTTAAACTAATGAGTATCCTTTCCCTCAGATCCCAGCTGAGATTCTGGAAAGATGGCCTAGATGTGGTAGAAAATGAATACTAGAAGTTTCAATTCAAACTGGCAACAGCAGCAAAGGGATTGTAAGAATGGGGGTCTAGAGGATGGACCTTACCTTTCCCACTGCATCAGGCTAACAGCACAGCTGATGCCCCTCCTCATCCTGCTTTAGAGGAGTGCTGTAAAGGGCAAGTGGTTCAGAGCTGCAGCCTGCACGTAACTTGTGAAACTACATAAAATACTACAGGTTACATAAGGTTTGCCCTCCTAAGTTTCACAAAATCAAAGAAAATAAAGGAAAATAGAATCATATACTGGCAAACAGTATAGGTACCTTGTATTTTTATTATTCAGTTGTTATTAGATGGGAAGGCTTGCTGCTCCCCCAGCCTCCAGCTCCCCCCATATTCGGTTTTTCACACTGCTATGAGGTGCAGTATCAGTCAATCACTCACAGCAAGGCCAACTCTGAACCAGTGTGTATCAGATGAGCCAGGCATACATTTACCTGACACCAAGCCCCTCTTGGAATAACCATTTTTTTTCATAATCCTTCAGAACCACTACCAAAGCAAACACAACAAGCTACTGAATCAAGCTAAATTAACACCATGGGCTGTAGCCCATTATCCCAAAGAGGGCAAAGGTTGGATGAAAACTAACCTCAACCTGATAACACTGAAACTATTTCCAGACTTGAACAGCATTTAACATCAGCCTAACCTGACAACTTACCCTATAACAATTCTCTCCTAATTCTGCCTGATGTAACAATCTAACCATTATGAAAACCTATCTAAGGCAGATGCTGCTTTCAAAGTACACATGCACAACACATGTTTCACATTTTGTTACAGCCTCTCATACCACTCAGGTTTCTTCGTGGACCACTAACCATTTCCAAGAATCGTATCCATGTTTTCCAACAGAAGTAGCTTAATGAGAACAGCATTCAGCAATTCCTGAGCTCAAGAAAGAATCGCTGACTCCCACAAAAGATACCTAGACTACAGTATGCCACCAAAAGCAAACACATGGCAACAGACCTGCTCTAGAGTGCATTACTTTTGCAAATGGCTTTTGCTTTTTCATTTCAGAACCTGTGCATTTCCATCTTCACTGCACACACATTTTAGGGAGTGGAAAATGCTTCTGCTATGGGGTATTGCCTCACAGTCATTTGCTTCATAGCTTAAGGTGCTCCACAGCAGCAATGGAAAACAAACTGTTCCTTGTTGAATGTATAAAGGATGAAATTTTTGCCAGAGTTCAAGCACTTGAGTCTATCAGGTTTTCCCTGAAAAAGATCTGCAAGCCAGCACACACACAATAAGGAAAGTGTTTTTTAACCTGCTATTAATCAGACAGCATAATTCTAGGCTTTGATTTCAAAGCTCTTAAGATACGGTTTGACTGCTGTTTCACTATGATATGCTTCTCCATTCAACTGCAGATTCAAGAGACTGAAAAAAAAAATTCTGACCCTTTAAAAAAAACGTTGTATAAAAGCCAAGTCTTTTGGAAGTGAGAGAGTGCACATGTGCATGGAGAGAGGAATTAAGAATCTCCCTGAAAGTCATTCAAAAAATCTTATCCAAACAAATAACCTTTTGAAGTTCTTCGGTGATTATTATCCAAAGATCCAACTGTCATGTTCAAACTCATGTTATTGCCATTGAATAATGGAAGCAGAGGAACTCAGGAAATAATATCAATAATTAAAAAGAAGTCTTTTACATGCTAATACTCTTCAAATGGACGACAGCACTAGCAACCTATTCTGGTACATGACAGGCTGTTGGAGACAAACACACTCATCCTCATAGGAAGTCAGTGGGCTTTTCTTTCTTACCTCATTCTTTCCATCTAAAAAATTATTGTGAAGTCAGAATGTGTCTGCATCCCGTTCTTGCAATACACTTGTAAGTCATCTGATTACTTAGCAGAAGCGTTTTATTCAGAGCATTCCTGGATCATGACACATTTACTAAAGTAATAATCATTTGACAGAAGTGGACAAAAATAAGTAAACAGATAGCAACTATTCACGTCTGTTCACTCTGCATTAAAAAAATTAATTATAAACACAATTTAAACTTTACTGATCCAACTAGAAATAATCCCAGCAGATTACCGAAGCAAAAACTGGGCAGGCAAAATCTTGCCAATTATTAGCGCAAGCAACGTTATACAAAAGAATAAAGTATGCTGAGATTCGTACATGTTTTCTTCTCTGCAGATTATTCCAATATTACATTCTGTGTTTGTCAACATGATTTTAACAAATAACTGCCTCATTCCCTACTAAAACCCTATAAACCACCCCAAAAAAGTTACATCTGCATGCCAGTGAGTGGAAGAGCG
>NW_008239054.1:1731759-1761287 GCF_000691975.1 Corvus brachyrhynchos | reverse complement strand
AATAAGTACCCACAGACTGTCACTACGAGGGGCTGGGTTTTTATGCCCCCTGAAATCTTCACAAGTATATTCACTAGGCTGGGTTGTCATTTTTATTTTTTTTTTCCCCCCCTCTTTTTAAATGGAAACAATATGAGATAGAAGGAGAAGGGGGAAAAAAATAAGAAATTCACAAGTGTCGAGTGAAACAATCAAGATATTTACCAAGTATGCATTATAAGCCACATGAATAGCACTAAATTATTTATTACTAATGTATTCCGAGTACATGTCGGTAAAAGGTGGAGTCTTCTGCATACCTCACCACAAGGCAATGATTTTTGCCAAAAGATAACGAATCACTTTTACACTCTCTAAAATGCAATGAGTTAATGCAGAAAACATTGGTTCCATTTGTCCTTTTTAGTAGTTTGGATAGTAGTAGTATGTGCAAGCAAACTTCAGAAGCTGGAAAGTGAGAATCCCCTCACCACTTCCTCTCCCTACTTTCTGAATCATCATGCTGGCTCTTTCTCAGTTGTTAATGGCTCCATTTCCACACATTAAAACAAAAACCTTCCAACAGCCCCTCGAATATTTGAGGGTCGACTGCTGCCTTCACAGTCAGAAAAAGACCATTTTTAAAGAGCTGTCATTCATGAACAAAACTATGTCCCTTCCCAACCTAAAAGCTCAACACATATGTAATTGTTTTCAGTGGGATGATTATCCTGTCATTTAGCATGATCAGTTAAATCTCCATCTTATATTTTTGTATTAAGAAAACTCAAACTTTATGAGTTGAAAAATGGTGAGGAGAATTGCATTAGAAGAGCTCTTTTAACAATAATATTGTTTCTTGGTAAAACACAAAACCAAAAGCATTGTTTCCACACTTCTTGTCAACCCTGCATCATGTTCTTCCTCAGAGATGCTTTCCAATTCTTAGGTTATATATTTCCCACTGCTGTCAGTAACTCTCAAGCTCTGGATGCACATTCCTCCCAGGAATCTTTACATTAGGTGATTTCTGGTCATGTGGTTTTGCTATCACCTGTACTTCGAAGTCCACATTACATGAACATTTTCATTTAAAACCTTTTCACCCTTGGAGAAACAGATGCCTTGAAATATCTGGATTTTTGGGGAAAAAATATTATAAGAACTGGAAACCTACAGGACAAGGGGGAAAGTAAAATAAATTAATCTCCAGTAGATGGGTCATTTGATGTTTCCATGTCTTCAGGCAAACGGCCCCTCCAGTGCTCCCAGAAACACTGTGGGACCGTCAGTTTTGGTTCCAGACCACTTCAGGTGGTCTGGGTGCATCAGGAAGAGCATTGTCAGCATAACGAGGGAGGTGATCCTGCTCCTCTACTCAGGACTGGCAAGGTCACATCTGGAGTGCTGTGTCCAGTTCTGGGCTCCTCAGGACAAGAGATACACAGCTCCTGGAACACGTAGAACAAAGGGCTACCAAGATGATTAAGGGGCTGGAGCATCTCTCATGGGAAAAGGCTGAGGGTGCTGGGCCTGTTCAGCCTCAAGAGAAGACAACCAAGATGGGATCTCATCAATGTCTGTGAGTATCTGAAGGGAGGGTGTCAAGAGAATGGATCCAGGCTTTTCTCAGTGGTGCCGAGCAAAAGGACAAGAGGCAATGGGCAGAAACTGATGCACAGGAAGCTCCACCTGGACATAAAAGAGAATTTCTTTACTGTGTGGGTGACTGAGCACTGGAACAGGTTGCCCAGACAAGTTGTGGTGTCTCCTTCCTTGAAGATATTCAAGAACCATTGGGACACAATCCTGGGCCATGTGCTCTGGGATTGAACAGGGAGCAGGGAGGTTGGACCAGAAGTCCCACTGTGGTTCCTTCCAACCTGACCCATTCGCTGATTTTGTGACCAACTTCATTAGAAGTTCCATAGTTGCAGAGCAGAAACAAACAGCACCTGCATAGTAATCTTCTTTCTCACAAAGGCCCCTTCTACCTGACCTTACTCTGACTTACAGTTCCATAAGGGGCAGCTAAATTTTTTTATAATTAAAAAAAGCAAAAAAATGACTTAGCTTGTAAAAAACAGGTTTAAGAAATTTTCATAAACATTTCTCTTTTACTAGAAATCATTCTCTACTACCTTAAGGGAAAAACCCCTATCTTTTATGGTTTTCCAATTTAATTGATGATACTAAAAAGGTAACAAAGTGAAGATGAGATTATTCGAAACGGCACAACACATTTCAAAGCAACGTCCTACTCACTTAATTGGCCATTTATGCTTTCTCAGAATGTGACCATTTTAACCAGACTCAGCAAGAACTATTTTAAAGCTGTCCTACCTTGCAGTAGAACATGCATATGTGTATGTAGGTACATAAAGTCTACTTTGCACTGATTAACATACTGCTTTGTGTCTCTTTCTGCTTTTGGAAGTTTTCCATGAGCATCACATTTGGCAAGGGCTTCTTCCCAACTTGACATACAAATTCTTAAATATAAAACACTGCTCTCAGGCCACTTATTTCTCCATATTAATTCCACTTCGGAAATGGGCTTTATATTTATTGCTGGGCCATCAATGCTTTTGCTAGCAAGCACAATTACTGAGCACATTTACTGAGCAGTAAATGTGAAATCAACTAGTGTTTTGCTGTACTTCTGTGGTCTTAGCCCTGGCAGTATTCACTAATTTTCATGGCTTCATTACTGGACATCCTGGGCTAGTCACAGATTTGCAACAGTTTAAGCTGTTAGCTCACAACTGGAGGTTAAATTGGAGACACTTATTTTTATCAGAAGCAGATTACCACCTTAGTTTAGTCAGGGGTAAACCAAACAAACACACACCACACACCACGCACACAGACAAATGGATTCCCATGGGATAAAACAGAGTGTGAGCTTGCTTACACAAACCTCTGCATTTACTACCGGGTAGGAGCACACACGGGAATGGTTGCCATGGAATAGGAAGTGCAGCTAATTCACAGCTTTTATTAATTACCCTGCACAAGCTCCCTCGGCTGCCCACATGCTCTGGGCAATACTACACTGCTTTGCCCCGGCGGGCAGTGAGTGCCCACGGTGCTGGTGTTGTTCCAGGTTTGGATTCTCGAATCAGTGGTTCTGCTCGCAACAGGAGTTGAGTTCAGAGCAGCCCTGCAGCGCTTTCTGGCAGCCCTACCTGAAGCCCCGCAGATGATCTGTTTATGGAGAGAGGAAGGGATTTCCTGCTCACAAATTGAAGGGAAACACATTTCCAAGCCTCGAGAGCCGCTCACTTAACTTACAGCCTCGTCATCGAGGAGGAGGGCAGAGTGCAAACACAGCTATTAAGCAGCTTCAATGTTAATAAAATTAAATGGTTTTAAATAGAACATCTGGCATCAGCTGTTTCCATAAGCTGTTTTTATTTAAGTTTCCACCATAAAATATTGGACTTCTCAGCTATTTTCACATGTAAACCTGAATGCCAAATTAGGCTATCTTTAAAAAACGTTGTCCTAGGAAAAACTGTAAGAATTATTCACACGCTTTTTGGTTTGGCACTTTATTTGGTATGTAACGGGCTGGGAGAGAGCTAAGCACAAGAGTATTTTTGCAATACATTTTACAATGGAAATTATTTTTGAATAAAAACACTCTTATTGCATTCATTTGCCAGCAGTAATCACTAAATTCAAAAACAGCAGATCTTCAAATGTTTCCACAGGTACCTTGGTACAGACGTAGATTTTTCCCTTTACAGCTGACTAAACTCTGGGGCAAAGTGGGAGAGAAAGAGACACAGCTGCTGTAGTATTGACAAACAAAAGCTGTAAAATCATGAGCCAAGCTCTTAAAAAACCCCAGCACTTAAACGCCATCACCAAAAAAACGCCCACCCACTAAAAACCCCCCATAGGACAAAACCAGACCACAGAACACTTCAGAGCTTGGTATGTGAGGTGCTGTCTTACACCCCAAAAGCTGCCATGTGCTTTGGACACTACTCTCAGGCACATGGATTAAGAGCACTGTGCCCCTTCACATTTCTTAAGTGCCAATGCCAAGAGCTGCCCACAACCTGCCCCAGTCAAGTCTACCAATCCCAGGTTCCTGCTCACCCCAAACCAAAACCACACACAGCGTAAAGAGCTCATGAAGACTCCTTGTCCAAGCCAAGGGAGCCACTACTTTGGATGCTGGTTCCTTCTCAGTTGAAAGGAGTGCAGTACAGTTTCCAAGACTGGGGCATTTGGAGAAGAGCAAAACCAGCTCTGCTTCCCTTTGAAGGACATGTTTGGCACATCAGTGAAAGGTCAGTCTTATCCAGTATTGCAACTTTTCTTTTGTAGGCTACTTGGCCGAAGGTTCTCCACGTAGACTGGAATGAAGCTGTAAGGTGCACAGACTGCACCCTGCTCTGACATCCCCAGAAATCTACTACACACAATAAGTTGTGATTGCTGTAATTTCTGTGCTTACTGTCACACTCCAGGTCCCTCCTAAACAGCACACACCAAAACAGGGCACCACAGGTTCTTTCCAAAAGCTCACTTCGACCTTGCATTTTGTGTCTTTTGGTGCAATCAAAGTGGCTTGCAGTCTCTGACCTCAATATATGCAGAAGAGATTTACTTCTGCACCATCAAGCCAGCTTTAAAGCTGAAACTATGTAAGAAAACAAGCCGTGGCCTGCAGTAAAATTTATTCAAGTTTGCTATTATTTTGCAGATGCTTGTTTTCTAAACACATTTTATATTCACAAATCAGTATTCATTTTTTAACTAAAAAAGTAGTAGCATTTTACTATTAGTAGGAACCTTAATTTGACAATCATTTCTTCACAAGATACTGTGTCAAGGAGATCCACTGACAAGAAATCCTTTTCTCTTAACTGGTGAATAATTTCCATGGTGGAACTTCCAACTGTTAATTGACTCCATCCTGCCTTCAGAGCACATCCCCCAGAGTCGCAGGTCTCATTTGTCAGGCCTACAAAATACATGCACATTTGTGTAATTATTGTACAGGGAAACCATATGGGACCAGTAATTTTATTTCATTTTGCTGTCAATGGTTATTGCATGATAACTATGAAAATGAATTACTACAGTTCCACCTAAAGATTAATTTCAATATTTTACCTAATTATTTTTTTACATATAAACAAAGACATTGTAACAGGATTATGAAGCTCAAAAGCCGCATAAAGTTTTGAAAATAAAGGTAGTAATAGTTATTGCACTCAATCTTTGTGAGGTAATTAAGAACAGCATCAACTTACTCATCCATAAAAACCAATTATTTCTTTAGGAATGTGACATCTTAATCTGTATCACCATTTATTCTGCAAGAGTAAGGTTTTAGCTAAACATCCACTTCAAAATGTGGTTCAACATCTCAATCTGATACATTTTAGACTGGAATACTGCTACCCTGTAGAAATTCTTACACCTTCCAAAAATTACCATAATCTCTCAGCCCAGGTTTTTTGGTTTAATGTTTCTAGGGAGCTGTTTTTCTTGTGTTTTTGTTGGGGTCTTTTCTTGCTTTGTTGCATGCTTTTTATTGTGACCATCAATTACATTTTTCAGATTCAGCATTTCATCAGACCTAATAGCTAAATGTCACAGAAAGCAAAATATTTGGGTGGACTAATATATTCTTCACAACATGAGTAAATAATGTCAATAAGCAGTCACAATCTCCTGTTTGGAGCAACACAATGACAATCTTTCACTGGCACTTCCCTTATTTTTCTTGTTGTTGGAACAGAGAAACACAGAAATGACATCAAGACAAAACACAGAGAGAAAGCTATCAGAAGTTGAGAGCATTTTCCACCTGTGAACAAACACAAATACATTCTGTTTAAACTCATACAAAATCAGCATAGAATCTACTAGTTTTCAGTACTGCTGTAAGAAATGACCCACAACATTTTTGTAAGACAAAAACTAAATTAACTTTCAAATGCATCCCCAACTTCCTTATGTAAACAAGTGACAGAAAGTTTTCATTCTCACAATTGTGCTATTTGCAAAGTCTAAGTGGGAAAAAATACAGTACATAAGCAGGAAAAGAATGGCAGAGATCCCTGCCAGACTCCATTGCCTCCAACAGATTCTGAATCAAGCCCAGAATGAACAGCACCATCAAGAGGGAAAAGGTCTGTCATGGGGCTCACCCAGACAAAATGTCTTGAGATAGGGTGTCTAGAAGGAATGCAGAAACATTAGCGCTGAAGCCATTTGTCAGAAGTACTTTAAAACAATCCCTACTGAACAAAAGTCTTGAAAACATATTCCCTGAAGAAATTTTAATTTCTCACAGCATAATGTCTAAAGAAACTCATGCTCTGCATTTTAGGATTGTGTTACCTTGTGGGCTACCATGAAGGCCTGTTAAGATATATCCATAAAGAGAGCTTGAGCAATTATATGGTAATTTAAACAGATCAGCTGCTTGACAATTCTTGCTTGCTCTGTGAAATCTCAAGGAAGCCAAGGAAAGGAGCTTCACCTGTCACTGACACCTTAAAGCAGCCAGCCCACCTAACAAACCTCCACATCACCACCCTACACAATTAAGCATCCACTAAGTAATTTGTGTTGGAAGCAAGAGAAAAAAACCAAAACAGCTAAGCAACCCAACAAGCAAGTGAGCCATGAACACATTCCAGACTTGAAAAGAAATGTCATTTTCCTACATGCTCCTACTGACCCTTTTGCTGGCTGCAACACCTTCTGCAGGACCAGCCTCATTACTTGGCCAGATGTTCATCCTGGCTCTTCCAAAACCAGCCCCCATACAAAAGCAATCTGATTCTCCTGAATCCCACAGCTATTCCCAAGGGTGCAAATGGCAGCAGGTAAAATTGTGTAAACAGGAAAGCAGTCCAATCCCCATACATGTTTTGCTCAGTTAGCCCTCCAGAGTACGAGGACACGTGTTGGCTTTTCTCCTTCCCTAGACAAAAGTTTTGATTCTGCTGGAGTGGACAGCAACTACCACATTCAGTAACAGAAGAGCATTCATTTGAAATTGCACAAGTACATATGTTTCTTATACAGGTTATTTACAGATACACATTATAAACCTCCAGCAACTGCCACCATTCTCTTCTTTCCTCTTGAAAAAAGTCCTTCATGTTTTCCACTATGCTCATCCAATCCCTCAGAGAAAAAACAAATTCCTACAGCCTCTCAAAACAATCAAAACTTTCAAGACTTTTCTTTCTGCTTGTTTTGTTTTATTTACAAGTCTCCTTTCAACAGTGTTAAAAAAAAAAATCTTCATCATCTTTCCCGGGACGAACAGGAACTTTTGGCAAAAAGATGCTGAAAACAGCCAGATTACAGGACATTCTAGTCACTTTGAATAGGAGTTTCCACAGCTGAGGTTCTAAAATTTTAAAAATATCCACCTACTAAAGCTTTCACTCAGAGTTCAGCAAACTTCAGTGACCCTGATGAGCACAGCAGCTTTGTCATGGCAGAAAGGCAGGTCCTGAGGTAGCCTAATCTCAGAAAATTAAAAGCTTTGAAGATTAAGAGCAGGACCTTGAAATGACCCAGACAGAAAAAGAGAGAGACTAAATGGTTTCTGCAGGCAGTCCCTCCCAGACAGCGGGCTGCTGCTAAGCTCCCAAGGTCTGCAGCCAGAAGCTCCAGCTCAGGAGTGCTCCAGCTCAGGAGCGCTCCAGCTCAGTGCTTTGGTCTCAGAACTCCAAGATGCAAAACTGGAGTTTAAGTTGCTAGAAAGACAGGACTGAGGACAGCATTACTGACCTCATTTGATACCCTATGTGTAGAATATTCAGTTTTTCTGAATAACATCATGTAAGTTGCATTTACCCTGAAGTAACAATGCTAAGTCCTACAGAGGAGCTTATCCCACACACTTCCAAAGTTCTGGTTGTCCTTGTTTATATTCTCTTCTCTCACAAAATATGGACAAAAATAAGATGCAGAAATCCATCTGAATCCTCGCCAGTACAAAACTCCAGTTCCATGGAGCAGCAGTTCCACGTTTTTTGGTTTGGTTTTTTTCCTAGGACAGCCACCACTGAGAAAATTAGAATCACATTTCAGGAACAATTCGTATCATTGATTTTACATGCCCAAAAGGAGCATGAAAATAAAACAAGGTGGATATTGCCATTTCAAGAGCAAAGTCTGGCAGGAAAAGCACCAAGTGGTCTCTCACTTGCCAAATTGCTTGGCAGTACCAAATTGCTACTGTGGGGTATCAAAACTAGCAAAGTTAAAATTACCAAAATTATCATTGAGACATCAATGGAAGGGAAAAAAAGTGACAAACTCAAAACATATTGCTACAAAAACAAAAAAAAATTTCCTTCATATTACTTGTTTTCAACTCATCATAAAATTACCTGGAAATAGGAACTTGTTGTTCTTTGCAGTGATTTTTATCACCTCTGCATAAAACTGAAGACCATATCAGCTTCTACACTCAACACTCCTATTGCATAGGAAAGGAAGCTCAGTTCAGCTTGTATTGGCTACTCTGTCTATTGAAGATCTCTCTTTTAAGTGGTTTCTAATAGAACAGTTTTTATCTTGCAATGGTTGCAAAACATGCCCCAAATCCGTATGCATGAATAAGATATACACAAATGCACACACGTGAGTATCTGGAACATATTATTTAAAATTCTTCTCCACATAAAATCATCTTCAGAGGCAGAGTTTAAATTTGTAAGACATATTCATCAAAGGCAAGACAGCAATCAGAAAAAGTGGAGAAGGAGTATAAGCACAAGGGCTGCATCTCCTACTGTTAACAAACTCTGACCAATTCAAAATTCAGTTAATTATTAGGTAGAAGTTCTTCACCCAGAGGGTGTTTGGGCACTGATACAGGTTCCCCAGGGCAGTGGTCACAGCACCAACCTGACAGAGTTCCAGAAGCATTTGGACACTGCTCTCAGGCACATGGTGTGACTTTTGGGGTGTCCTGCGCAGGGGCAGGAGTTGGACTCGATGATCCTGATGTGTTCTCTTCTAACTCAGCATGTTCTGTGATTCTATGAATTTCCTTCTGACACAGCTGCATTTCTCACATGTGAAGTCCATGCCAAAACGCACCCATAAAATAATCGCAACTATCCAGGCCAGTATAGTAACCAGAAAGACAAAAATAGATCTAGTTTTTCTGTTCATTTTACATCTTAACTAAGACAATTGCCTGAAAGGTCCAGAAAAGGAAATTTCTTCAAAAAGGAAGTTGTCTATGTGCATTGACACAAACACACACTGATGCTAACTTCTGCTTTCACTTTCAGTTCTCTTAAGAAGTGACTATGGAAAGCTGTGTCATAGCAATCCATGTGTGCCAGCAAGAACTGAGTGAGAGAAAAAAAGCAAGAGAGGAGAATATTCAAAAAACAACATGCACCTCCATCCCTTGGGCTGGCTTAATCAATTCCAGGAGTAAAAAAAGAAATCAATAAAGGTCTTTACTTCAAAAATATAAATGGAGAACTTAAATATCAAGGCAAAATAAATTGAGTTTATAACTTGAGGAACATCATCCCAATATAAGCCTCTACATGACTATTATCATGAGAAAGATCTCAGTGTTCTCTGAACAAACCATCCTCATTTATCAAGTTTCAAAGAACTATAAAATCTTATTAGACTAATCAAGATATTCATATTCATAGATTTCTTTACAGTATGTCGTCATCTTTTAAAGAAACTGTAAGAGTGAACGTAGAGAGAGAAGTCATAAAACTCTTAATCATACAAAGGGGCAGACATACGGGCATAGAAAGGAAAGATTCTTATCTTTTCTGTTCTTATGCTGACCTGAACATATGAAGTTAACCACATGCTTGTTTAAAAATGTTTAGTAAACCTTTACTTACCCAGCATCCTCCTGGAAGCCTTCTAATTCATCTCTTTGTTCTGCTAGGGTGGATTCTAGATCCAGATAGGTACCATTATGAGACAATTGCAGGGTGCAGTCATCAAGCTGTAGAACAAAATTCAGAGTGTTAGATTAGAGCAGTCATTCTCTCTAACATACCTCTGACGTTGCCTTCCCATTTTCCAGGTCCCCAGACAACATCTCCCTAAAACAAACTTTATGTTGGGAGCAGATAAGAAAAAAGAGTACTGTTTGGCAATTTATGCAATCCCAGATCCATGTTCCCTAGACCATACTTGCTCACAAGAGTATCAACACAACTAAAAAACAGAGAAATTTATTTGAACATACAGAAGAAGATGAGAGGGGTTTAGCACAGTGCCTTTAAAATGCAATACAGAAAGAGAAGTTAATTTCAACGTGTATCTAGGATATAAATGACTGCTCTCCGTTCTTACAGTACAGTCATTAAGTAGAGTTTCTGAGCCTCTGGATGAAGATAGAAGGAAGAAGGAGCTGTTTTGTGAGCTACTGAATGGCTCCTATGAGGACAGATACAGCCAAGGGACAATGCAAAACATGGCAGACAAGCATTGGGGTCCTGCAGTGAGGGCGAGAACAGTCAACCAAGTCACAGATTTTTCTGGTATTCTGCTTTTAGGACCAGGCACTAACTGGCCCCGGAGGGTGCAGGGGAACATTCCTGGGCACTGGGTGGGGGAGGACTGGAAACCTGTGCCAGCTTCCTACAGAGGTACTGAGGTAACAAAGGACCAGACCTGAGTGCAGAAACCTGCCTGCAATGATGCTTAAGAGGATGGGAGGTAACAATTAATAAACTATCTTTTTTTCTCTCCTGTATTCTCTCATCTTCAAGTTTTCCAATAATTGTTCCAGCTGTTGTTACAAAGAGCCAGATTTGATGAAAGTTAGAAAAGAAATTTTCTGGGGTTTTATTTGCAGGGTGCTCATCACAGTAGAAGATCTAGGAAGAATCATTCCAAAACTCTGGCTAACCCATTGACCAGGAATACAAAATAATTACTGGATCGAGAGGGATAACTAAAGAAGCTGGGAGAAGAGCTAGAAAAGAACATGAGCTCTTCTCTCACCATGGCATAACTCAGTGTCAAATAACAAAGAATGAGTAAAAAAGCCTTCCCAGGGCAGGGGAACAAGACAACATTTACCAAGGGGCAGGTGAATGTACAGGGTTGTCCTGACTCACCACTAGGGAGGTAAGTGATCATCTGCTCAGAGAATCCAGCCCAGAAGCATAAAAACAAGACATCAGTGAGTCCAGTTGAACACACTTCTGGGACCTTCATGTGCAGCACTGCACTGGGGGTCCTTTTGTGACTGGTCCCAAGTTCACAAATGTTGTAACATCCAGACATGTTGTGCTACTAGACACAAAATCCAGTCTGACAGCCAAACAGAACAGAGAATCATTAAGGCTGGAAAAGACCTCTGTGATCATCAAGTCTCACTGTTAACCCAGTGCCACCATGTTAACCACCAAAGCATGTTCCTCCATGCCACATCCACATGCCTTTTGAACACTGCAGGGATGGTGATTCCACCACTTCCCTGGGGAGCCTGTTCCAACACCTGGACACCCTTTCAGTGAAGAAATTTTTCCTAACATCCAATCCAAACCTCTGCAGGATCAACTTGAGGCCATTTCCTCTTGTCATAGAATCATAGCATGGTTTGGTTGGAAGGGACCTTAAACATCACCTACCTCCAACCCCCTGTGTCATAGTTTTCCTGCTGCGCTATGGGTTCCAGTTCCTCCTGTTTGCTGGCTATGCTGCATGCATATGTGTAGATGCATTTCATTTGGGTGATCAATCCTGCTGCCTTTTCAGGGGAAGAAGCTCCAATTCCTGCATGAGCATTCGCAGGTGCTTCTGCAGTTTCTAGCACATCAATAACCCTTGGCGCTGCATGGATCTCCACCCCCTTCCACTAACGAGACAGCAGACCAAAGGACCTCACTAACACACTGTCTCTCAAACAGTGGCCCTGTGCCTCCAGGTCTGTCTTCAGTGATCATGATTTTATCCCCTCACCCCTTCAAATCTTGTTTAAAGCTCTCTCAGTGAGTGAGACCTGCTAACTCCTGTGTGAAGTCCCTTTCCCCCTCCAAGACACACGTACCCTGTCTCCTGGTGGCAGGCCAAGTGTCATGATCAAAGAACCCAAAATGAAGACATTTCATTTCTCTGGATTTCGCAAAAACAAACTGACAGGTTCATTGCATGCCTCTGTCTACCAAAAAGCAACCATGGCAATGTTGGTGTAACCAACATCCCTGCTGCAAAGGCAACTTTGAGAAGAGTCGAGTATCTAACACCATACTTCATGCCAATCTTCTGCCACAGGTGGCAGCCAGTGACTCTCTGAAGGGGTAAGCAGGGGTCTGAAACAGCCAGTGACTCAAGGAAAGGAAATTACCACCCTTTATCACTTCCGTGGATTTTTCTTTCTGCTCTTTTTAACACTTAGAAAGAAAATCAATTAAAATCTATCCTTGATGAATTACCTCTTTTAATTTCCCATCAAAGTTTTGACTCCCAGGACCTGTTCAGGATAAGCATAATAAGCAGCTGCTCATCTTATCTGGCAGTCAATACCTAAACTTAGTCACCCAGTTTCCTGCCACTGATTCACATACAATAAAAGAAGACAAATAGTGTATTCTGGATTAGCTGCATTGGAAATAATGTAGAAAAGCTCGTTTATAACTAGAGTGCGACTTTTGGATTAGTCCACACCACTATGCTTTGTACTGTTTGCACCTTGAAAGGAAAGTTCAGCCTCTGGAAAAAGGGTAGAGAGAGGAGGTCAAGCTGTTTTTCAAATTTGTTCCGGTTTTTTTGCTTTTCTTTTTTGGATTTTTCCCTGGTGAAGGAGTAAGCCACTAAATAAGGTGACATAAGATTTTACTCTGATTCCTGGGGATTAAAGAAAGCAAAGAACCTGCAAGCGCAACCCTCTAATATTAAAAATACAACAGTATTGCTACTCTGTCTCTTTCCAGCTATAAAGGATATTATTAAGCTATACTAATTCAAAATACACTCTTTAGAGAAGAAGGACTAAATACTACTCTGGGAAACTTTTTTGAAGTAGTTCAGGGTATGTAATGAAATGCTAATTTATTCAAAGTAATGCCAAAAGGCAAACTACTAATTAGATAAATGTTGTGCTGTCTCTATGGAGATTAGGATATTTGCCCACAATTTCCATTTATACTGCATAATTAAGGAAAAGAAGTTGTGCTTTACTAATATCTTGTGACTTTAGTGTATAAAAAGTACTATGGGAACAGGAAGTCCTTTATGGACAAAAAAAATAAGAATAGTACATTGTACCTATGTTCATCTCATTTTCATAGTTTCAGCTGAACATGGTATTCATTTGTGCTTTAAGGCACTGTACATTGCATGCTGTATTTGTTAATAAGAGTTATGGTAATGAGAGAAATGGTAGTATCTTTTATTTCCACTACTTAATGCTGAGTCTTGCCAAAAAGTTGGGGTTTTTTTCTTCCCTTTCGTGTGTACACACAAAGATGGAAGCGATCAAAACAACACTTTTAAAGTTAAGGTAAGTATTAAGGCAATCAACTCTTAAAATCTTCCTTATATAGGATCACTTTGCTACTCTGCCTCCAAGTTTCACTTGCACACATATTTTACAGGCAGAATACAAAAAGAGAAGCCACTTCATTAATTATTTTTAATTAGTAAATTGCCTGCATTTTTCAACACAAAGGACAGCTGATGTTCTCTCATTAGTGCTTATTAGTAACAATTCAGGATGTTGGTCCCTCCCCTCTGCTCAACGTTAATCCCAACGTTTATCTGCTACACATCACTTCTCCTCTCTCTAGAGGCTGTCGCAAATAGCCCCATCTAGTTCATTCATTACATGCTTCTCCCACTGATCATAATTCATATTGAAATCCTTATTAAAAACCATCTTCTCTTAGGAAAATCAAAAGGCAGAATTCATACAAACAATCTTTAAAAAAACATTTAACTGAGCTGTTTTACATCATCATGAATGAGACTGATATTCAGCTTTTTAGAAATTATTTTATTTATTTAACCTTTTTCTTCATAATTTTCTTTAACCGTTCAGTATTCCTTACTAGTCCCAAAATTCTGATTTGCATTTTGTTGTTATTAAACTGCATAATTCATTTACACTACTACCAAAAGGTGAGATTCACCAACACCTTTTCAAAATCTTACAAAGCTGTTTGTTCTAAAAATCTCTAACCCATCCCTTCAAATTGTTTATCATTTTTTGCATCACACTTTACGGTATTGCCAAGAAGAGCCAAAAGGTCGATACAAGTCATTCAAATGGAACTCATCCTGTAGGCCTTACAGCAATTTTCCATACTTCCCTATAGTCACATTAAAAGAATACTACAGGTATCATGGAACCATAAACAGAAATACGCACCATCAAATGGGACAAAAACAATGCTACTTCTCTGAGTCAAACAGAGGGTTACTCCATCACCAATCTTCTGCAAGATTTTAAGTTTTTTGATTAAAGCATAAGCATTAAATGATATCACAAAGCCATACAAAAACCTATGTGTTCATTTCAATTACATTCTTATCTTCTCAAATGAACAGTTTCTTTGGAAAACATCCATGATATATTTTTGAATCCCTATGGAAATTTTTGAAATCTCTCGTCTCTACAAAGAGTGGGACTACCTAGGAGTAGTCTCATTCACAAAAGAGAAGAAACAAAAACATATGTAACAGTCAACAAAAAAAGTGCTTTAGTCAGAATCACCAGCTGTGCATAGTCAGACCTATCCACTGGGTTTACATGAAGGAAGCCATGAGAATAAGGCTGTCTTCATGCAGGTCTTCCTCATTAAAAATGTAACTGATGTGCTAGTTATCATCTTCAGTTTCATACTGAAATGTTAAGATCTGTACTCTGTCATGACAAGATCAGTATCAAGAAGTAGTAGTTGCTTAGGTGCTGATTCACTGATTTATAGCTGTCTGTTTGGACAAGATAAGAACCTGGAAAAAGCTTCTTAAGCAGCACTGACCTCACTAGCTACTCATGGATTTTCCATAACTGACCAGAAACAGTGAGACAACCAGACGCTTGTGTACAACAGCCTGAAATGCAAGTAGAGCAACTAAATTAAACCACTCTTTCTGTAATAAAAGCTCTAGAAGAACAGAGGGATGTTTTAACTTTTTCAGATCGTAACTGGTATCCACACAGTGGTAACTGATCCACACCGCACATACACTACTACAGTACCTATGCTGCAACCAAAACTGGCACAAATGGAAAACCGTGAAAGCACCATGCACACAAACCTAAACACCACCATCCCAACAGTTCCATATATATATGGATATATATTATGCATGCATTTTAGATATTTTTCCCTGCAGTTTTAAAAAAAAGCAACAATTGCCTGAATTTGACAGACACATTCAGACACATCCAAAACAGCTGACGAGGAAGTACATTAAAAGACCATAAGGTTACAAACAATATTTAGACTTATATATTTATATCTACACTTGTTAAAGTTTCACTTAGAGAAGTTGAGCACAATTCATTATGCAAAAGCAAACAAACATTTGATAAAAAGTTTAAATATGAGAATATTTAAAAGCAGAGCTTCCTACTCCTTCACCTTTTGCCATTTCCCCCATTACAGAGTGAAACTGTACCACACAAAAGGATATGGGTGTCCTGGCTTCAATTATAACCAGGAACAAGCATAACCAGGTCAGAGCTGCAGAGCTTGATCCTGGGCCTGACTCAAGGGTCACTCCCACCTCACCAGCACATGGAGAGCCCTCAGCAGCAACACACCCATCTGCAAAGTGAATACATACAGGTTGGAGAAAGCTAAGCAACCCACTCATGCAAGTGCTCCTTATAAGCTACCAGTAAATTAACAACATAGGGCAGAAGCTCAGTTTATCATCTTCTGTCTCAAGTAACCAAATCTGGCTAGTAGTGGCTAGTCCCTCGACCTGTGGGGCCAAAATAATTCATATTACAAGACTATCAAGCTTAAGAAGACTCCAAATAGATCGATAGTAGTACACCGGTGATGATTTTTCTTCTCAAGCACTGACCAACAGAAAGAGGTAGCATCCATTTTTCTTCATAAAGAAATCCTTGTTGCCGTGCAACAGGAAAGCTCATATTTTCTTTGAATTTCACAGTTGAAGTACATCACCAAAAGGAGCAAAGAACAGCAGGGGAAAAAAGAAGAGCAGCACGAAAAGGTGATGATCAGCCAGTTAGCTGATGCCAATAAATGACTGCTGCCACTTCCAGAAACTAACTGAAGTAAGAGAAATAACAGTAAATTTAAAAAAAAAAAAAAAAAAAAAAAGTGCATTCAATCATTGTTTTCATCTACTGCCTTTAGCTTCTTACAATCCAAGAGAAATACCAAGAAACCAAGGGTGAGGCATGTGAGGAGAGAAGAACAGAGCAACTGCCATGTCAACGCACTGAGGACTGCAGTGTGCTCCTCCTCACGCACCCTTGCAAGGCTCCACGCACACACCAGTCTCCTCACTCAAGAAGCCCACTGGGTACATAATTCAATGCAAAGGCAACACACATTTTACTGTGCCAAGAGAAACTCCTACAAATCTGCTTTCTCTTCCTCCAGAAGGCTTTGATAAATTAGTATACATCCAAAGTGGGCTTTCCTCGGGTTTAATATCTCTGTCCCATGGCAGCAGTAGGTTGGCAGAGGTTAAGTGGGGGGAAATGGCGGATGCACCCTCCTGTCTTTTCAAAAAGGCACAGCAGACCCACAAGCCATTCTCCTCTTCCCTGTTTATTCAAAGACCACAGAGTTGTATTTTTTCAAACAATCATGAGAAATGCTCTTTTCTCACCTCCCAACTCCCAGCCCTGAGAATCCATTAAGAAGAACGTATTTTGAACAGATCTCTCTAAATGGCATGACCAGAAGGTCGAGTGAGGTGATTCTCTACCTGTGCCTATCTCAGACCCCAGCTGGAGTACTGCATCTAGTTCTGGGGTACTCAGCCTAAGAGAGATGTGGACTTATCGCAGGATTCCAGAGGAAGGCCATGAAGGTGGTCAGAGGGCTGAAGCACTTCTCCTATGAAGACAGGCTGAGAGAGCTGGAGTTGTTCACCTTGGAGAAGAGAAGGCTTCAGGGAGACCTCACTGAGGCCTCCCAGTGTTAAAGAGTGGTTGTAAATAAAAGGGAGAGCAACTTTTTTTATGAGTGGATTGTGAAAGGACAAGGGGGAAGAATTTTAAACTAAATGAGGACAGATTTAAATTAGATATTAGGAAGGAATTCTTCACTCAGAGTAGTGAGGCACTCTAACAGAGAAGCTGTAGATGTGCCATCCATCAAAATGTTCAAGGCAGGTTGGATGGCCTTAAGCAACCTAATCTAGTGGGTGGTGTTGCTGCCTATGGCAAGGGGTTGGAACTAGATGATCTTTAAGATCTCTTCTAACCCAAACTAACCTATGATAAATGCAAAGAAAGTGTTACCAAGTCGGCAGCCAGTGTGTGCCAAGAATAGCCAAGTATCCTCTTTATATTACCTTGTATTTAAATAAAAGTAAGCACCCTTCAAAATTGAAGTTCAGACAGTAACCAAGGATTATATTCACAGGACAAAGGGCCCTACAGTATGAGATGAGAGGATACTCTTGTTTACTGGTGTTAGTATAAATCACCAAAACCACTCAGCTTTGCAGTCTCTAGCTGGAACCACAGCCAGCTCTCACCAGATTTCCAGTAATTTGAGCTAGACTCACTGGACAGATTATTTTGTTCATTTGGTTGTTTCCAAAATCAAAGAGAAAGGGAGTGAGAGAGGGAGAGATTAGAGTAATCCAGTATCAAGCTGAAGAAATAAAAATCCCTCTTCAACTCTAGCTTTTGGCACAGTCTCTGAAAACCCTTATCTTACTCAAATGTCTTAGCTCATCTTTCATCTAAACATGATTGGGTTACAATTGTTCTTATTAGTGGTGGTGTGCTCCTTATTCACCTACAGCATGCTCTGCAGAGTAGGGTTGATGAAAAGCAAAGTTTCTTTACACTCAGTTTTCCCTTTCTAAATCCAAAGCCTTGTTTGGCTTTACACATCACAAGTCTGACACATTCACACACTTAAGCTATGCAGTTCTTAAACATTCTCCCTTCTGGTTCAGCTGTTTTCAACACAATGGGAATCCTGTTACCAAGGCCAACAAGTCTCAGTTTTCCTTTTGCATTGTCGTATCCTCCCTTCTTTAAGAAAACCAATTATTCCTCAGGAAAAAGAAGAAAAAGCAGCCCTTCCTATTCACCAGCCCAAAAGTATTTTTTATTTCTAAGCAAAGTAGTACAAACTGATTGGTGGAAATGAATATCTAATACTGTTTCTTCCAAGGCCAAGCTTCACACTGAGAATGATGACATTATTTTCAGAATGTGCCATATTTTAATGCTTTTCAAATTTTATTGCAGATCAGCAGATACAGGTTTTCTGTACCAGCACATGGCCAGTGGCCCTTTGGTGGCCCTTTAAAATGAAACAGTGTTGCTGTCACTGTTAGTTGTCATGGACTAATGAAAAATATTAATGGTCTAGTTGCACCCCACAGATCACAGCAAACCCAGCATAATTATTCATCTGGCTTTAGAGTAACAACCAACTGCTCTCTTGATAAGGGCCTCAGTCTCTCCCTTCTCATGTGAGTAGGTGCTACCTGGTCTGTGTCATGTCATCATCATTTTGGGCAATATGATGGAGAAAGAACAAAGCATCTAGGCCAGGACTGATGGCACACAACTCATCTTGGGTGAAAAGCTTGACATCAATGAGGTGAAAGAAAAGCAAATAATCTGTATGTAAGCCACATGTTAGTGCCCAGAATTAGCAGTGAACACTAAAAACTACTCAAGTACGACAGCAACCCCACACACCATCACATCTTGATCTAAAAGCCCTGTGTGCCAAGTAACTCCACTGCAACTACTTGAAACAAAGCTATACTCCTTCCCCCATACCTTTCTCCTTTATAAAGCTGATTTTGTAAATCAAAGTATTTTCTTAAAAAAACCCAAAAACCTATCCTTTAAAATTGCAATTAAACCAATACTTCCATGAGGTCAGAGTTTTAAAAGGAAGGTCAGGCACAGGGGCTATACAGAAGGTCATTTTTGGTGATGGCAACCATGCGACCTTCAGTCATCCATGCTCACAGCTCAGCAGGTTTCCGAACTCTAGCAAACTCGCTCTTCCATACTCATTTAGAGGTTGGTGGAAAGACCCCTAATAACCTCCTAGATCTTAAACTTTACATTATAAGAAGTAATCCAGCATGTACAACAGCATTCCCAAATTTTTCAGCCCTTTAGGAGTGATTACCATATCTTGTAGGAGTAGTTATTAATGCTAGTGCACATGTGATTTATTTTTAGCACAGTAATTGCCATTGTCAAACTACTTCAGAAACAACATTTGCTTTGCAGAGCTAATGCGCAGTCACATTGACCAAGCCATGCCTCCACACAAAGGATAATCCAAAGGTTTGCACAACTGGGCGTAGGGATGTAGGAGCACAATCACTTTAAAAGGAACTGCTACTCAGATATGGAAATGGTGGTATTTTGAACAGTCTGCACTCCTAGTCTGAAACTGCAGCTTTTATCTCTGGTCTGGTAGACGCCACAAAATACTCCTGGGGTCAGGTAATACAGTGTGTGAAGTGAAACAAAAATGCCACATTAGATCCTCAAGAGCCACTGGAAAAATACACTGCCAATAAAAATATTCTGCTGAAATAACAAAGACATTGAAAACAAACACAAAAAGCTGTTATATTAATATTATGGGTTTGGCTTAAGAATAACAAAAGGAAGTTCAGAGTTCAAAATTCTGAAACTGCTATTTCAGGGGTCTCAAACACAGCCAACACACCACAGGGAACACATAATGAGTGGATGCCTACCTGTTGCTAATCTTGGGCAGTTTTGTCACTGACTCTCAGACCTTTTGCTTTGCAATTCCCTTTAACACAGTGCTCCCCAGGGAGCAATTTAGAATTTATTACAGTATCTGCATCCAAGTGTGACACCATGGCTTCCAACAGCAGCCACACAGCCATTGTTAGAAAGCGTATGATTGCTCAAAATGTCAATAGCCATGAAACAAGAAAGCCAAATTCATTTAGTGTTACTGCAATGTTTAATATTAACTAAAAAAAAAAAAACAAACTGAAAAAAAATTAAAAATAATTGCATTTCTGCATAAAAATACTGAAAACAGCATGTGGGATGGGGAACTAACACACCTAATTCTATCATTTTAAGTTATTTAAATTTGAGAGGACATGCAAGCCAAATTCAAGCAACAGAATTCAGCAAAGTCAGATTTAGACCAAAAAAAGCTTCATCTCTTTAACTCAAAAAAACCATTTTTCTCATAGTAAATATAACAAACCTACAGCATGAGCATAACTTTACCTCTGCATCTATTCAAACTTTTTGGCATCTAGATTTTTCAAATCCCTTTCCCCATCTGTATTCAGCTTTTCCTAACTAAGAAGACCAAGAGCTAGCTCTCCTCACCTTCACGGTTAAGGACATCTTCAGCTGAACAGAAAGGAGAGAGGCCATAAAAACAGGATTCTTTATTTGAAAGTATATACAGCTTTTTGGCTGATACACAGGGGATGCCTACAGCTGACAAGCTCTCATTAACGTTTGGCTGGAATTACTGTGAAGGTATCCAAGGAAATGGAAATAATCTCAAAGAAGGAGATAGGTCAAGAAAAGTGAGAGGAGGAGGAGGAGGGAGAGTATTAGCTTCAATGGAGTTTA
Organism: Corvus brachyrhynchos; assembly: GCF_000691975.1. NCBI lineage: Eukaryota > Metazoa > Chordata > Aves > Passeriformes > Corvidae > Corvus > Corvus brachyrhynchos. The sequence continues at coordinate 1,740,532 of NW_008239054.1, read as the reverse complement.
TAATCTGAGGAATCTTTTGTTCAGAGTGTGTGTATCTGTGTGTAGGAGAAGCACTGAGTTAAAAACTCAGAAGTCATTCTTTTAAAGGTAAGCAGTAGTCCAGGAAGGTAAAAATGGTAACTACTTCATGACAACTCCATCTGTCTTTTGTACATCTCTTATTAAACTGAAAACTGAACACCAACACAAAGGATTTTTGAAGCCATGTAGCAGAATGAACACATAGCTTGCAGCCTTTTATTCTTAACACATAACTCAGAGAAAAAGCTTTCTATTGGTATCCTCCACCTTGTCTGAGCAATTAAACAGGTTGTTCCAAGGATTGCACCATTGCTATTCTAATTGCATTTGGGACACCACAAGTTGCTCACTATCACAAAACTAAAATACTGGACTACGTCAGAACCACCCACACAATTTACAGACATGCAGGAAAGCACACAGTAAGCAATCACCCATCTTTGGCTGTGGTGGTTTCATTGCCTAAGTGGCTGAACATCTACTAGACAATATACCACAAAGAGAAAGATACCAAACAATAACCTAGTGTGCAGATGGCATTTCCATCTACATGACCCACATCAGCACTCGTTTAAAAACAGCGCAGCTGAAAAGTCAGTCCTATGGTAGGATGTACTTAAAATCAGTATTTGATAGAAGAGGTTATTTGCATCCATGAGCACTTCTCTACAAAAAATCAAAACTAAGGAAAAATGAGAAAGTAAGGACAAAATACCAGGCCATTTGAAAACCTAGAGCAGGAAGATCCTGGGGAAAAGAAGACAGCTTCAGAGAAAGAGTAGGTAACGGCTCCAAAACAACAGCAGTTCTAGTAAAATTCACCAACCTTTGAGGGCCAAAAGAGATGGGCAGCTAATGAGAGTCAAAGACTAAGCCAGGAAAAGATTTAAGAAGCCCAGGATAAACTGTCTTGTTATAATCAAACTTTGACTAGAGGCTTCTGATCAGGTGTCCAAAAGCTAAAAAACCGAAAAACAATAACAACAAAAACTAGCACAAACCCATAGGTTTAGATAGAAGAAAATACATTAAACATATTCACACAACGGGTTTGCATGAAATACAAAAGAAAATAAAGTATGGAAGCACTATCAAAGAGAACATCATACATTTGTCAACAGAATCATTTTTCAGACATAGCCTGAACCTTGGAGGTTTAAATGAAAGATCTGATCTATTAACAATATTATAATGAGTACAGTCATCAACTCTTCCTAATACTTAGACTGCCTCTTAAAAGCTTTGTGGTTTCTAAACCAAACATCAATTGGGATATCATTAAAAGAGCAAGATTAAAGTTTATGAGAATGAAACTCAGTACAAGAACACTGAAGAAATGGTGAAAATACATGTACCCTGCAGACCCTCTTCTTAACTGCAAGATTTTATAAAAGCACAAAGGCTCTCAAGTCATATTTTCTACCCTTAAGCAGAATTTATTTGGCACTTGTGCTTCTTTTTTTTTTTTTTTTTTTAATCTGTCATTTCTTCCTTGTTTGATTAGCTGCCAAGAAGTTTCAACTCTCAGCTTTAAAAGCGTTGTCTGGACTAGAACAGGCAAACAAAAAAAACCCCTCTAAATTCATTAGGATAAAATCTGAATAACACTAAAAAAAAAAAAACCTGCACACTCTTCAATGCAGTTAAAGTAAAATAGTAAGTTTGTGGGGAAAGAATGAATGCAACACGACATTGAGCCATATCTCAATGAAACTCACTCCTTTCTTACACTCTGATCACCCTGTTTCAAAGTTCATCAAGAAAATAAGTAGAAACAAAAGGCTTTAATAAGAAACTCCTGATCTATTTTCCTTTATAGTGGACAGACTCTAAATGGTACCACGGAGGACTAGGTGATGCCCTAATAGGAAAAAAAAAGACTGGAATACTTTGAGGAAATAGCAAGAGAGGATCATGATACTCAAGAACACTAACACAAAGCAAGTTAATTATGCTTTTAGCCTGAAAGAAATGCAAAACTGTTTAAGAGTGAGCATTCAAAAGAGTACATAAAGGACCAATAAAGCTCATAATTAGAGTTCAAAGCTTAGAAATCAAATGCAGTTAAATATTTCTAGGAATTGGAAGACTAATTTTTTGTACTTAAGAACAAATAAAACATGTCTGTTTCAAGACGTCAGCCATACTATATCTATTAGTTAAATAGGTTCATTAGGATCCCAGTAGGTACTCAGTATAGGTTATAGAATCACAGGATGGTTTGCATTGAAAAGGACCTTAAACATCATCTAGTTCCATCCCCCTGCCACGGGCAGGGTCAACTTCCACTGCACGAGGCTGCCCAAAGCCCCATCCAACCTGGCCTTGAACACTTCCAGGGATAACATATCCAGAATTTCTCTGGGCAGCCTGTCCCACTGCCTCACCACCTTCACTGTAAGGAATTCCTTCCTAATATCCAATCTAAACTTACCCTCTTTCAGTTTAAAGGCATTCTCCCTTGTCCTATCACTACAGGACCTTGTAGAAAGTCCCTCTCCAGTTCTCTTACACCCTATTTAGGTACTGGAAGGTGCTATAAGGTCTCCCTGCAGGCCTCTCTTCCCCAGCCTGAACAACCCCACTTTGTAACCTGTCTACAAAGGAGAGGTGCTCCAGCCCTCTGAGCATCTTTGTGGCCCTCCTTTGGACTCTCTCCAACACATCCATGTCCTTATGCTGGGGGACCCAGAGCTGGACACAGTACTCCAGGTGGCATCTCACAGAAGCAGAGCCTGTCAGGGTCCCTCTGGGTGGCATTCCTTCTCTCCACATGACATAGCTGAGTATCATCAGCAAACTTGCTCAGGGTGCACTCGGTCCCACTGTCCATGCCACTGACAAAGATGTTGAACAGTGCTGGTCCCATTACTAATATCTGAGGAATACCACTCATCACTGGTCTCAGCTTGGGCACTGAATCGCTGACTGCAACTCTTTGAGCAAGACCACCCAGCCGATTCCTTATCCACTAAGTGGCCTGTCCATCAAATCCATGTCTCTCCAGTTTAGAGAATAGGACGTTGTATGTGACTTTGCTGAATACTTTGCACAATGACACCTGCTGCTCTTCCCTCACCCACCAACACTGGAACCCCATCGCAGAAGGCTACCGAATTTGTCAGGCACCATTTGCCCCTAGTGAAGCCACATCAGCTGTCATCAATGCCCTCCTGATTTTCCATGTGCCTCCACATAACTTCCAGGAGGATCTGCTCCATGATCTTGCTGGGCACGAAAGTAAGACTGACGGGTATGTAGTTTCCTGAGTTATGTTTCCTGTTTTTCAAACAGTGAAAATTTCACCAGAATGCCACAGCTTCTCAGATACAATGGATAGTGGTTTAGCAACTTCATCACCAGTTCCATCAGGACTCATGGATGTATCTCATCATATCCCATGGATTTGTGCACCTTCCGGTTCTTTAGATGGTCTCAAACCTGATCTCCTACAATATGCAGTTCTTTATTCTCTCTTGTCATGGGTTAGCAAGCATAGTCTCGGAAGTGATGTTCTTGCAAAGGAGTGCTTCCAGCTTCCTCTGTGACTTGACAGAACCTATCAGATGGTCAGTTTGAATATGGACAATTCTTTAAGCCACTTAAAATTGTGACTGCCTCTGTGATACACACTTAAGAATAGACAAACCCCAAGCAGAGCTCTGTCTCGTGTCCGGTGCTGGGACAGGTGGCTGCGGGCCCGTGTGGGGGCCAGTGGGCACGGCCCAGACCCTGCTCAGCCAGGCCGGGCCGGGCCACGGCCATCCTGAAGCCATGGACCTGTTCCAGCCGTGGAACCTCCCCCACTGCCTTGCCGTGGGCAGCCGGAGCAGCTTGGCTCTCCCCCCTCTCCACTTCGATAAGCAACATTCAACATTCCAGCTGCAAAGCTGCAAGGCTGAGGTGAGATTAACCCTTTTTATTGCTGTGAAGAGCTGAAAACCTGAGGGAAGAGAAAGAGGAGATGCTTAAAGCTGAAAGTCTGTTGTAAAGCTATGATGTATCAGAGTACCCGTTGTAATTTCATGAAGATATGGGGGGTGGAGTGTTCAGTTCAACTTGTTAGCAAAAGCACCTGCGCTGAGATAGGCAGATGCTGATGCAGCTGTAATTTCTGTTCTTAGAGATGAAATGCTCCCAGAGATGGGTGAAGAGAACTTTTGTTTCTGAATGGCTCAACCTTAAAATTGTACCCCAAAAAACATCAAGAGTGGACCCTCGAAAGCAGTTGTGGGAAAAGCTGCAAGTCGAGGGAAGGGACTCACATGTGAGCAGAGAGACTCCTCTTCCTAAATGGACTGAACAAAGTTATTTGGAAGTGGGCGGCTGTCTCATTGTGATAATGTGTTCATAGCATGGGCAAGAGAGACTCCTCTTCCTAAATGGACACAACAAGGTTATTATGGAAGTGGTAAACAGACTGAACATCTCAAGGGTTGTCTTTTTACATTGTCAGTGGGAGAAGAGAGGAAGGTGGGGGGAGGAGAAGAGTTCTGAAGGTGTGGTATGATTTTTTTTCCCCTTCTTTTAGGTCTGTTAATAAATTTCTCTATATTCTTTCAAGTTTGGTGCCTGCTTTGTGTTTCTCCTAATTCTTATCTCACAGCAGATAAACAGTAATGAGTATCTTGGACCAAACCACTACATCTCCGTACCTGCCTTTGCCTTGTGCACCTTGGGTGGTATGGCTGGAGCACTTGCCATTTAAGACCAAGGTAAGAAAGTCATTGAATACCTCAATTTTTTCCATATCTTGGGACTCCAGGTCTCCTGTTTCCTGCCGTAGAAGGCCAACATTTTCCCTAATCTTCCTTTCATCACTGATGTACCTCCTGAAGCTTTCGTTGTCCTTGATGTTCCCAGCCAGATTTAATTCTGTCAGGGCTTTAGCTTTCCTAACCCAATTCCTGGCTGCTTGGACAATTTCCTTGTATTCCTCCCAGGCTACCCATCCTTGCTTCCACCTTCTGTATGCTTCTTTCTTGAGTTTGAATTTGTTCAGATGCTCCTTGTTCATCCATGAAGACCTCCTGGTGTTTTTGCCTGACATCCTTTTTTTGGGGTGCATCACTCCTGAGCTTGAAGAAAGTGAACCTTGAATATTAACCACCATTTCTGGGCCCCTCTTTCCTCCAAGGCTTCATTCCATGGTAGTCTACTAAGCAGGTCCTTGAAGAGGCCAAAGTCTGCTCTCCTGAAGTCTAGGGCAGAAAGCTTGCTGTACATCCCTCTGGCTGCCCCAGGGACCTTGGACTCCATCAATTCCTGGCCACTGGAGCCGAGGCTGCCCTTGAGCTTCACATTCCCCACCAGTCCCTTCTTGTTGGCGAGAACAAAGCTCATCATAGCACTTCTCCTCAATAGCTCCTCTATCACTCGGAGAAAGAAGTTATCATCAACACATTCTAGGAACCTCCTGGAGTGCTTCTGCCACGCTGTGCTGTCCCTTCAACAGGTAATGGGATGGTTGAATTCCCCCTTGAAGACCAGGGATTGTGAACGTGAGAATTCTCCTGTCTGTCTATAGGGGGCCTCACCTACTTGGTCTTCCCGCTTAGGCAGCCTGTAGCAGACCCTCACCACAATGTCCTCCCTTTAATCCTGACCCACAAACTCTGCGTTGTGTCCTCACCCACCCCTAGCCAGAGCTCCATGCACTCCAGCTGGTCATTGACTGAAGGGTAACACCCCCTCCTTGTGTCCCTTACTGTCCTTCATAAGGAGCCTGTATCCATCCATTCTAGTCATAGGACCCATCCCACCATGTCTCACGCAAGTGGCCAGCTCCTGGCAGGTCTTGGCACTTCCCTGGGATTTCGTCATCTCAGAACCCATCCCCCATATGCTGTAATACCCCACTCTGCTGTGGAACGTGCCTGCATGTGCCGGTTTGGCACTGCATCACTTCAGTAATCCCTCTAAACCACCTGGCATTAGCTACTGTAGATCAATGACATTAGCTATCACTTTCTTCTATGCACAAAAGAAATACCAAGTACCTGTACTTGCTATAAGCATGAAAGTTCCTATGAACCAACCCACTTGGGGCTCTTGTTTTCAGTGCTTGCTGCCAACATGTAAAAAAAAAAACCAATTAAGTCTGAATGACCAAAATAAAGCATCAAGAGCAGTTCTGATAGGCAAAATGGGTCAAACCCACTAAGACTGCACATGGCTTTCTGCAGTACTTGACTGGACTTACAAAAGTCTATCTAATTGATTAGAAGTGGATCTGCCTGCAAAAAAGATACTGGAAATGGTCACAGACACCTACAGACCTACATATGCACATGGCACCTTTAATTACATGTCATCATCTGCCAAGCTGGAACTTGTCAGCTTCAGAGCAGTCTCATGTGTGTACTCCAGCCCCCATTCAGCAGTTGTAACATAGATCATTTTGGCAATCTACCTCACAACAAATAGCTGGGTTTCCTGGCAATGCAACTGGGCATCAAGCTGTCAAAACAGCCCAGGACCAGCTGTTTGGAAGTGTTTGATGCAGACTTGCCACCAAACCCATGCATCATGGAAGAACTCTCCTTTAGATAGCTGAGAATTGGCGAGGAAGGGGAAGATGCTATTTTGAAGATCAAGCTGTCAAAATTATTTTAGAGAAGCCCAGGGCTATTGTGCAGATCTGGTCCTGAGGGGTGTGCTCGTACAAGCTGGCCTAGACTACACACAGCTCTCCATTCCCAAATTAATTAATGTAACATTTTGAACCACAGATAAGCCTTCACACCCTCGTGGTTGAGTTCAGATGCTCCTTGCAGCTGCCTGTAACAAAGTAACTTGGAATACCCTATTACAGAATATGCCTTGAGGCTGTATGGATTATCCGGTTTAATATTTCCCAGAAGGTGCAGGAACACCATACTTGCACCTTACAATACTAGGGACTTCCCAACTTTGTGATGCAGAACTTCTCTTAAAAAAAAAAAAAAAGAAAAAAAGGATAAATAAAAAAATAATCCTCAATAAGCACACTGATTACACTGATTAATGGTTTTGACTTAAATGAGAATGTGAATGTGGTTTATGAAAGGAGCATGGCTGCATGTAGACACCTTTAATACTAAAAGTTGAAAAGAGTTTTAATGTTTTCACATGGAAAAACATGCCCAATACTTGAAGTTTGGAACAAAGCTAGGAGCAAATTTGAAACAGTGGGAAGAATCACACTTCCCACAGCAGAGGCAACCCTAAGGTAGTTAACCCACAGTCACACAGCAAGCTTCTGGCACATTCAGAAAGAGCAAATGTTCTCCCAAGCCTTAGATCAAGGCATTCATCACAAGCTCATCCCCTCTTTCCAAACATGGCCTTTTGGTACTTGTTTTGAGACTCAAAAGTCTCAAAACAAAAGTATATGCTTTCTTCTGACATGAGAATTAATTATATACTACCTTACACTAAAAAAAGCATCATGTTAACTAGTAATGATGATGAATAAAATAGGTTTCCCTTCCATAAAGCCGCTTTAACTTCATTACAAAGTATCTGGCTCGAATAAAATGGAAAACTCTTCCCTCTGATAAAAACAGCATTCATTTTGAGCAGCTAGTATGAAGACATACCTGTCTCTCACTTCATATATTCCCTCTATAATTACCACACTCTTCACTGACTTAAAAGAAAACAGCACAGCCATAAAACACAAAAACAAGTAAATAACACATTCAAGAAAAAAAACCCCAGCCATTAGTCTCTCTCTTTGGAATTGATTTTACTGCAAATTAAAACAAGAACTAATTTATTTTCAGTGTGAGCTTAACCGCTATTTTACCGTAATAACATAACAGAGCCTTACCTTGGAGCTGTTGCTGCTCATCCTTCCAGTTTCATTCACTACATGCAAATGTCTCACATAGCTCACATGCTCTAGTGGGAGCTAGCTACAATCAAAAACTCTGAAACACGAAGCACAAAGCCCTGTTTTATTCATGGTGCTTTTGTTTGCCAGTTAATTTGAACGCAACTTTTACAGTGGGAAGAGCAGTGTGGCTTGGTTAAGCTGCCCCCTTAGACTACACAGCTAAAGGACAGAGGCATAACCCCTATAAAACTAAAAAAATTAACATATAAACAACTTCAGTTTGCAAAGCATCAAAGCCTTTGGTGCCATTCTACATTCACAATGTATACACCGGTGTAACTTTATCAGCTCTGCAGGGATGATGTCATCTTCTCCAAGAGCTTGTAAGTGAAATAAGAAACTGGTTCTTTCAACAAGCAAGAAGGCCCAGTCCTTTTGTTTGGCTTTCATAGAATCATAAAATCATTAAGGTTAGAAAAGACCTTTAAGATAATCAAGCCTAACCATTAACTGTAGCACTGCCAAATGAACCCCTAAACCAGGTCTCCAAGTGCCACATTTACACATCTTTTAAATACCTCCAGGAATCATGACTCTACCACTTCCCTTGGCGGCCTGTTCCAGTACCTGACCACCCTCTCCATAAAGAAATTTTTCTTAATATCCAATCTAAACTCCCCTGATGCAACTTGTGGCCATTTTCTCTTGTCCTGTTACCTGGGAGAAGAGACTGATTCCCACCTCACACTACGGCCTCCTTTCAGGTAGTTGTAGAGAGTGATAGGTCCCCCCTGAGCCTCCTTTCCTCCAGACTAAACAACCCCAGGTCCCTCAGCTGCTCCTCACAGGACTTGTGCTCCTGACCCTTCACCAGCTCCATTGCCCCTCTCTGGACACGCTCCAGCCCCCCAATGTCTTTCTTGCAGTGCGGTG
>NW_008239054.1:1717857-1731592 GCF_000691975.1 Corvus brachyrhynchos | reverse complement strand
AAGCTGCTGTCAACCAGCACCCACAGGTCCTTTTCCACTGGACAGTTTTCCAGCCACTCTGTCCCCAGCCTGTAGTGCTGCCTGGAGTTGTTGTGACTCAAGGGCAGGACTTGGCACTTGGCCTTGTTAAACCACATGCAGTTAGCCTTGGCCCCGCGATTCAGACTGTCCAGACCCCTCTACAGAACCTTCCTACCCTCCAGCAGATCAACACTCCTGCCCACTTTGGTGCTGTCTTCAAACTTACTTAGGGTATACTTGACCACTCATCCAGATCATCAATAAAGATATTAAGCAGGACTGGCCCAAATAATGAGCCCCAAGGAACATCACTTGTAACTGGCTGCCTACTGGTTTGTAACTCCATTCACCACCACTCTCTGGACTCGACCACCCAGACAGTTTACCCATTATTATTTCAGTGCACACACTGTCCTCTCTTGAAACACTAGTCTTTCTCTATTTATAAGGTGCAAAACAAGGACTGAGTATTGGGGATGCATTCAAAAGGCAGTCCGTGAAAGAGGAGACAGTTTTGAAATTCACCACAGGTGCTTTGCTGTTGTAGTTGGTTGGTGCATGGCCATGGAAACCCTGGGCACCCAGGGGAATTCCTGTGGCTATGGATACTCACTCTTCTCCTGCTTGAAGTGCCTCTGGATGACCTTTCGCCTCCAGAGCAAAAAATAAATTAAAAAAAAAAAAAAAAAGGCAAGAGGCAACATTCAAGCATTCAAGCCCATTCTGGCAGTGGTCCAAAGGAAAAAAACCCAAACAAAACAGAAGCCAACAAACAAAGATCCACAGATTGAAAAACTGCTGACAACCTAAGTAGCAGGAAGTTTTTGATGATCCAAAAGCCATTGTGAAGCCCAACTAAAAAGAAAACAACAGCTATGGTTGCTCAGCTTGGCCAGGAATAGCTGACTCAATCATCCTAAAACAGGAGAGGAATGAACCTTATTATCATGCATGAAGAAGGTTCAAAGTAAGAAATTAAATATACAGTTTTCCCCTGCATAAAAAACAAAACAAGCCAAAAAAACCCCAAAAAAAATCAGAAAACATTTTCACTAAGTGTCAGCTCAGTGCAAAAAGCAACTGTGCACACAAGACCTTCCTACTCTTCCTTTATTTTGAAAATTTTACTTTAATTTCTGCAGCAGAGGCATTCCAGGTTTTGCTTTTTGTGTCCTTTTTTTCTGAAGCATTTCACTGCTCTTTGCTGGTAGAGCAAACATCCTGCTAGTTATTATGTTTAAATTCATGCTTCAAACAGTTTTCAGGTTATTTGGTTTTAGACAGAGAAATAAGCCCCAGATGTTTCACTGAGAAGGTTTTCCACCAGGAAATTCATGGCCCTTCCAGATGTCTCAGAGATTTAATAGTCCAAACTTATTTTTTCTTCATGACAGGCATGAATATGTTCTTTCCAACAAGTTGCTTATGAGATTATTATAAATATATCCATAGGCTATAGGTGCACACTGCACCAGATGGATTTGGGATTATTTGAAAGAGTGAGCAGCAATTAAATCTTCCTAGTCCTTGCCTCTTAGAAGTGTTTTGCATATCTATATCCTTGTTTTGCATACTATGGCAAGCAAAATTTGACAGAAAATCTAATTAAAAAATACATCATCTCCATTTGTAATTATGTGAAGTAGGTAGAAATGAGGGCTGGTTTTCATCTCTGTAAACTTTGGACAGTCTTGTAGCTTTAATGATGTGCAGACCTATCTTTTAGGTAGTAAGATGAAGAACCCTAGATGATCATTTATTTCAGTAGCCAAAATTCATGTCTCTCTCTGTTTTTCCTTATTGATAGGTAACTTTTGGATGTCTCGCAGGCAGTAACTGCTGCCATTTCTCCCCACCTTTGCTAACATTGTCTCGGTAGCCCAGTTATCAGCCACCTTCCCTCTCAAATTGTTTGTCATGTTAACATGACCCAGTTAAGCTATCAGAGAGTGCTCTGACATTCAGGCCTCAGAGTTCCTACTTCTATTTCAAACCTGAGGAAAGGCTCACCATCTAAGAAAAAAACCCTACTTCTCTTTGCAGCTTTGTCTTTTTTGCCTGAGACAGTGGCACAAGAATTCTAAAACAAGCAATGCTGGGAAGAAAAATTAATACCGCATGCTTTTTTTAAACAGGAAATATGTCAGCTGTCATCTTGGGAAGCACTATACAAGACCAGGTTTGCAGGTTTATTTAATGTACTCTTGTTGGATTTTTCTGGCAGCAGCACCTCCTACTTCTCATAGTTATACAAGTGCAATTCCCAAAGAAGATACTGGAACTCTACATGGCCACCTGTAGGAAGACACAGATTTTGCACACAGATTTCTTAGATGGCCACAAAAATGTATTGAGAAATATCAAGCAGGAAGAGATGAAGGTTCTGACTTTTAGGAGCAAACAAAATAGCGTTGTCAGTGAAACAGGAGCCATGTCTCTATCATACTCATGGTTCTACACCAACTTCTCATTTACACCATAAGCACAGATCTTCCATAAATCTCCATGGAATCATCTTCAATACCTCCTGAATCTCAGAGCAAAGCAGAAAGCTCTGCCAACACAATTTAGAAGGATTTGCTTAGAGTATCTTCAGAGCTAGAGCTCTGAAGGCAGTCTTGTCTCAATTAGCTGTTTTTCCTGAACACAAAGAGAAAAGATAATATTTAACTGATGTATATTTTTTATAAGACCAAAAGTACAAAGCTGTGTCTTCAGCTGCACTAACAAAAATTTTTTGATTTTACATTCATTGGAGCACAAAACACTTCTAATAAGAGAATTAAACCTATGAGATTTCTCTTTTTCTCTTACCTTTTCCAATTAGACATAGTGTTTATGATATGAAATTGCATTATGTTTATAACTAGAAATTGCACTGATGAGTAACTGGATGAGTAACTGCAAGCCCTATGCACTAATAGAAAAGTTAATAGACGCAATTCATTTGTCCAGACTGCCCTTTCAGAACCATATGAAAATATTGATTACTAGTGAATAAACAGTCCTGCTTTAGAAACCACTTATTAAATAATTGGGGTGGGGGATTGTAAACAGCCTCGGGTATAGATCTGCAGTCAATTTCTACTATACTTTGCAATTATTACATAAGTGGTAACTTTGTCCTTACGCTGGAGGGGAGTCACAGCTCAAAGTCCATCACTGAAAACAAAAGCCAAGAATGCTGAAAATACATGATAGACAGAAATCCTGCACGTGAAGCTTTGCAATTTAAGCTTATGTTGGATCTCTCAGCCCCAGCATTAGGCTCCCCTCATTAGCTTTACAAACAGTGGATTAAAGATCTCAGCTGTTGGGCATATGCAGTAACTTTTTCGTCAGTACTTTTTCAGTACTGAGATGGTCTAAAATGCAAAGATATTTGTATACCTTAATGGCCCTGTGAGCTGTGGGCGTAGTAGGGTTCCCTGCTAAGCAAAGGCAACCATTCATGCATGTGTGACAGAAACAGCTCTCAGTCACACTGTCTGGTGAGACACCAAACCAGAAAACTGATTCCATAAAACAACAACAAGGCTTACACAGCACAGAGGGTCCTATTGCAGAAATGCATATAAGAGAACAGCAGTATATAAATGCATAACATGCCAAAGGCTAACCCAGGTACCCATACTTCCCTCCCTCTACAGCCTTGGTCGGAATTTAGCTCCAGGTGACACAAGTCAATTGAGAACAGTGGTACATTTCACATAAAACATTCAAGAGATTATTCTCCCCAGCCATAGACCTTTTTGGAACGCCATGATCATCTTTCAAACGGTGCAATCAAGTCACTCAGCAATTTCCACCCCAGAAAGATCAGCCCTGATTGCTAAACAACGGTGTCATGATGACAAGTTGACCCTGCTTTGGCCTGAATAGACATAGTGGTTGCTGAAATCTCAACAGGATGTGAAGAGAAATGAATCTATATTCATTACTAGCTATGGCTGATTTTCTGCTGGGAGGGTTTTTGGTTGACAAACCACTCCGCTGAGTTACCCTTAAACATGTCCAGCTTCACATACTTCTGTATTCTTTGGTAGCATTTCATTTGTTTGCAAACCTAAAACAATACAAAAAATGCAACAAATTTCATGTAAAGCCTATAGCAGTTGTTGGATGACTGTTATTATAAGCCTAAATGATGGCCTGCAACAAAACAATCGTTGCAATACCAAATAGGGGTATTTACTTTTTCCAGGAAAAAGAAAAAGCAGAAGAACTACCAGGTTCAATAGACAAGCATAAACCAGAAGCTGCTTATTCTTATAACATGAACACTGAATAATTTGACAGCATGATCAAAAGCCACTAACAAAGAGGTAAGAGACAACAGAAGTACATAATCACAAGAAAAAGCAGAAAAAAACATGCATACAGGCACTAAATGTTCATTCATCATTCACTCAAATTATATCTACAATATATTTGAAAAAGGTACCCTGGGTTTGAATAGTAAAACAATTACTGTAATTTACACAAGGATAGTGTTACCACAGAAACTTACTGTTTAGGCCATTATTTCACTATAAAGAGCTCTCGGAAAAATACCGTTTGACAATCCAGCTGAGCTGCATATTAAGGCCATATTCATGGCCCACTATGCCACCACATCCAATTCATGATGATTCAAACTTGCAAGAAAAATGTCTCCTCTGACCCATATCTAGAAAACCTCAGTGGAGATAGCTAAGCAAGTAGGAAAATGGCTCTCAAGTACCAGTCATTCACCACTGTGCTATGGAGACACACAGGAAAATACCAAAAGTAATCATTATAAGATCTGGAGTCAAAGTTTTAGCCAACACTGTGTATCAAGAGCATGGAAAAAATATCCCCACCTTTTGACAACTGTCTTGTTACAATCTGTTAAATAAGACTAAAATTAACCAAAATATATTTGCACTGAGAGAACCTTATGTATCTAGAGAGTCTACATATGTCACTGCATATGCCAACATGATGGGTTCATTCAACAGCAAGTATTTTGCAAACAAATATCTTCCCATCATTCATTTTCTACGGTCTCTCCCAAAAACTGAAGGTAGGTCAAAAAATCTTGATCTCAAATCAAAAGTTTAATTTAATATGATCTCTTTACTTAGGTTCCCATTTATATGTTCCTTCTTTACTTTCTTTAATTTAAATGACTTGAATTGAATAGCAAAAATATATACTGCTTTTTAAATCAAGGTCTTACTCATTAATGTAATTTCAAATATCAGTAACATTCTCACAGGAAACATGACAGTTAGAAGACTCTTAAGCCCATTAAAAGAAGTACATCCCAAAGGGAAGTCTCATTAACACCTTCCTTGTGTGAATGATGGAATTCAATATTCCAAAACTAGGGCGACTCCAGCTTGAAGCATGGGTCATATTGTCAAACATCAACATTGTCCTGTATGTTGGATTTCTATTTTTAATACAGATGTGGAATGGTCCACATTTAACAGCAACAGCCCTCTCCTTAGAGGTGAGGAATGGAGATATAGATCCCTTCAGGCAAAGGAAACTGAACGTTGGTGAGAGCCCTGTTCAAAAATCAACTGCTTAAGCAGGTACTGACATGACTACCCTGACAAATTCTGTAAAGCTTTTCATCCCAAAAACTTTTCCAACAAGCATTCAACTAACTACTTTCAAACACATTAGGTTTACACTTGAGACAAAAAGGTCCATCTAGGTAGATACAGTTTTATTGGACTAACTGGGAGTTTTTAGTACATTGGACTAGTATATTAAAACCATGGCTTAAATATGTTTCACCTAATATACAGTAAAAAGCCAGTTTTCCTCACAGTAACTTTAGACACTTGCTGCTCTGACACTGATGAGACCATGATGTAAATATAATTTTTCCTCCAGACAAATAGAACAGCTGGATACCAACTCATTCATGAAATGAGTTGTGAAAGTTTTCTCGGGAGTTGGCTGAAATAAAGAAGTTAGTTCAGGGAAGTTGGATAGACTTCCAAAGAAGAATTTAAAGACAGCAAAATAATTCCCCTGCCTCCAAATCATAAAATAATAGATTAAGTACAAACCTTCTTTATTCTGAACCAGAACAAAACAAGGTGCCAATAAAAGACTGCTCATCAGCTTAGTACTTTGTTCTGTATGACTTTAGAAGACTATGCTAAGGTTGTAATATAACACTCAAAGGAAAACTACATAAACAAAACATAAACTCTAGAATCTGCAGCAGTAATGTTGGTATTTAAGCTTCATGCCAATTTTGCCATTAGGAGATAAACAGTTGAAATGCTTCTCCTGGAATCTCAGGCACTGCTCTCCTCTATCAACCCACCTGCTCGTGCACCCAGGGAGACAATGGTCCATGCTCCAAAACCTCTTGAGTCTCTGGGAAGATGAAATGGCTATTTTCCAAGACTAGATACAGGAAAGAAAATGTGTTTTGCATTATTAATTTTATACATCTATACAAACACAGATTTACATCTGAGGGTGAGGTAGGCTTTGTCTGTATTACAAGGGTTTTGTTTGGTTCTGCCTTTTGGTCTAGCACAGTAGCTCTACCAGTTCTGCCCTTCTATACTGATGGGCTTCAAAGCTTCAACTCTTCTCTACTTCAAACAGAAGCTCTTCACTCAGGGACCTCAAAAAATTAACAAATCATCTTTATGTGACACACTGCAAGCACCTCTGCAACTAACAGTAAGTGTTTCTCAACCATAACTCAGGAATATGGATGGGAATACACAAGGCTTTTAATATTAGGTAGTACTGCACGGTTTAAACGTAATTTCATTACTTGATTATCCTTTTGTTAGCACTGGAGGTTACACCCACACCCCTTTCATAGATGGCTGTCCAGAAATTGATTCTGAGAATCAAGCATTTACAATGCTATTTATGGGTTTTAAATAGCCCTTTTCTCGAAAAAGAACACACTTTTCTTCCTCTATTACCTGTGAGGAGTAATAGCGCAAGAAAGGAGCAGGCCCTGGTTACTCAAGACAGCTGTCCCACGCACAAAATGCCCATCACCATGGTGTCACCCATCTAGTGTAACAAAGTAGTTACAATCAACAGCCAAAATCTGTCTCCTTGAGGAGGCTGACTCACAGCGACTCACAAACCCACATCAGTTTTAAGCTGAGCTTGTGCCTTCTGATAGAGCACAGGATGCAATACTGAAAAGCAGAAAGGGGATGGGTAGGAAGAATGGGACATGGCACAAACCATATAGCCTGCTTTGCTACACAGGCCTTTGTAATTGCCCAAACACCTCCTGTGTTTGTATAAACATTCTGTGGTTGGGGATTTGCACTCACCTCCCTTCTCCACAAGAAAAACAAACTAAACACAGTCATTAGCTTCAATAGCATCTGATTAGGTAAATAGGGTTTTCCGTTTCCATTAGTAGCTCATAAAGGCAGACACTTATATGAGCACCACTCAGGTCACTGCCCAGCTTTACAGTCAAGCCAAAACAGGTTCCACTGCAACAGCAAACGTGAGTCAAATTCACACAACTATGCTGTTACAGGCTACGGTAAGAACATTCAAGCCAAATCACTCAGACTTGCTCAAGCAGCTAATTAGAACTTCTCACAACAAATCCCATCAATATTTAAGAGATATCCAAAAATAAACAAGGGGTTTGGTTTGCTAGAACAGATTCTCCTACAAAGTATCTTGACATAACACCCATTCACAAAGTTACAAGTGACGAAGTACAGTCTATAAGAGATACTAAATTTGGCTAGCAACCTGCTCATGATTGTAGTCTTGTTTCTGGGCCAGGAAAGCTTTATAGACTTTCTTGTCTTTCTTATCATGCACCCTCACCCTACTCCATCAGTCTTTGGTTGTCTCAGAAACCTGCCTTCAGAAATAACTTGAACCATACAACCTATTAGTAGCCACATGGAAATACAGCATGAAATCAGTCACTTTATTTAAACTGTCAAACACCCAGCTGGCTAAAAAGTACCACGGGGCATGGCTTCAATAATAACCTCCTATGAGTCACCTAGAGAACATACTTCAGTCTTGACTTATTTTGAAGAAATGGACAAAGAATCAACATGAGAAAACAAGGCAGGATTAATATTACTTTGATTGCATCTACGTAGACACATAAATGTCCAAGAAAGTAATCTTTTTACAGTAATTATTTGTAGCTTATTTTCCCTTCCCTGATATTAACAACTCAATGCAGAGACTGAGTATCTTCATCCCATGCTAGCTCCTTCAGAGGAATTCATTGAGGAAAAAAGGTTGGGTTCTTTTTCCTTTTAAGTATTTCTTCAAGCCATATTTTATGAATTGGTGCTTAATTATCTCAGACATTTAGATTACTGTTTTTACTTCAAGAAATCTAATTTGGTGGATGAAGAACATGAAAGCATAATTTTAATCAATCTCCCTTGAAACTTCTTAAAATAACACTAGCTGATGAATACTCACAAGATAGTAAGCTATTTCCCTCTTGTCAACTGCATATATCTTTCTGAAATATTTGTTGGAATATCAATGACAAACCGTAATAACATAAAGGAAGTAAATATAGCTCAACTTACACTGCACTGAAAAATATTTCTAATCTCCTTTTTGTCACTCAAATCACACCTAGCTGTAATGATTTCCAAATGCTATGGTCTATCACCAGTGGCTTTCCCACAGAAGCAACATCAATCTAAAGAATGGGTTTAAAGCAAGGACATTCTTTCAACAGCCTACCAGAACTATCGAAGAATAGCATAGTAGGTCATTTATTTGAGCTGTAACCATGCGAGCCAAATTCATCAAGTTAAGAAAATACCTTCTTCAAGCATTAAATCCTAGAAATCATGGGGCAGCATTCTGCCTATGGCCTTTGTCAACTTTTAATTATGTCATGTTACCAACAGACTGCCAAAGCAGAGTGCAACTGATAGCACACAGCATGTCTGAGTACAGCCTATTTTTAGCCTGCAATTCAATCAGCACTCTTACAATGGCAAGGATTAAAGTCCAAGACAGCCACGTTGCTGTATATAGGCAAATGCAATTACATGTTGAAACATGTTGAGAGAACGTGGTGGCAAACTGGAGTCAATGTTGGGAGAAGCAGCACCAGAAAGGCAGCTGCTTCATGGTAGCCAATCCCTTACTGGCAAAGCACACACTCCCATCTCGCCCATCGCTGTTAATAGACCACAAAGCAAAACATTAAAACAAATGACAGTTTTACCCCAATTCCTTGCAATGTGATTTAGCGCTTATGAAAGACAGACAACATTCTGGCAACCTTGAAAATCAATATCCTTCTACCTTCATTGGCAGCTGTTCAGATGCCTTTAGCTTTGCCAACGCTGAGCAGCCCCTTTCAATCCTGCCTAAGAATGCTGCCAACAAGGAGACAACTCTGTCCTCATCCTGTGCTCTCCTGAACTCTTGTGCTGAGGTAGCAGTTACAAAATTTGCAAGGATGCTTCTAAATATCTGTCTTTCCTAACACCAAAGAAAAATATTTTAAATTTTCAAGCCAAAATACTTTCACACATTCAAGTGCAAACTATTATTTAAAAATGTAACACTCTTGCTGGGTTTTTAATCTTCAGGAGTCACATTTTCAGGCTCTTCCCATCCAACTATACAGACTTTAAAAAAATTTTTGAAAAAAGAACCTTGCTGCGTAACAGACAGCATCAGACTTCAGACCTATAGGATCTAACGCTTTGAGGCTATCACAACAAAAAAAAGGTGACACCACAATGTAATCACTTATTCTCTAGGATATAGTTAAATGAGTCATCGAACAGTCAAGGCTTTCATACACTAAAACTGTGGCTGAATACTAATCAACGATGTGAGGAAGAGTACGGCTGTGTTCCATTACCACCTTCCCAGGACCATTAATCTTTTTTGATACAGCCTCTGAAAAGTAGCCTAAACAGTATCATCTTTATACAAACGACCATTAGGAAATACTTCCTTCAAACCCCTTGATGAGAGAGAGAAAAAGACTACAAGGAACACGTGCCTATTCTGAGGATTTTCAAGCTAAATGCACATATAAATTATGGGCACATCTAACTAGCAAAGAAAGAATTCTGTATCTTGAGATAATTCTCTCCATTATAACAAGCTTCCAGGTTTCAAACTTACTAAAGGTGGTCATTTCTCCAAAGGGCACATTTTTGAGTGTTGATCACATCTCTTTAGCAAACTGAAATGAAGGCACAAAAAAAACCAAATTCAGAGTCTCTGAATAATAAGTTCAGAAACTCAATGATATGGGCAAACCCTAGGCTTAACATAAATTCACATTCATAACTGGTGGCTTTTTCATCCACATTTCAAAACTAAGCAAAAAAAAAAGAAGATCCATTAAGAAGACAGAAAACGTAAAGGCATAATTCAGCAGCATCCAAACTGAGAAACCCATCTTAAGTCTCAGAAAGTATACTTCTTTAACTTCTGAAAGATGAGGATTTTCTTCCACCACTTTCCCCCACAACTCTCAGCTTTGTCAGAAAAATTACTTTTTTCTTCCCAAAGCTCAGTCCAGAAGAAGTGTAACTACAGTAATGCACACGTAAGGCAGAGTAACATCCAGTAAACCCACCATACAGTAGCTGAAACACTACTGCAGACAAATTGACTTTTTAATTAGGCTAAAAAAACCAACAATTGAAATCAGCATCTAAACAAGAACACTTTACTGTCTACAAGGCAAGTATAATAAATCTAAGTGCATTACTTCCAGTATTTCAAGCTCACTTCTGTGCAAAAATAAAGGGGACAAAACCAAGCAAAAATAATGAGGAATATTGTAGTATAAAATGAAAGCAGTACGTAAGACACTACAGGAATGATCAGCTCACAGGCAAACAAAACTGTGGATACCAAACCCGGAGAAGATGCATTTCTTTCTACCTTCTATAGTCACAGAAAAAACCACCTCATGTATTATAATCAAACCAGAACAAAAAAATTCACAGTAAGACGAGAGTCCTTTAACTGTGACCAGCAGTGATCACTGCAATACATTAATCATTTTGAATGCTAATGCAGGATAAATCAGTCATGTCTGTCTGAAATAAAATACCATGTTTCACTTATACACTGCTTTTCCACTTGTGAATGAAGCCTGCCTGCCTTACTTGTAGTCACTGGCATTACAGGCCGCTTGCGTTTATAACTGAAGCTTGAATCAATTAGTACCATGGTAGAGTACTTGAAAAAGAATGATGAAAACACTAAAAGAACACATGTAGAGACTGAAAAGCACAAACTGTAATTTAGCAGCACCTTTTCTTCCTCAGGAACAGAGGTTTTTTTAAAAACACCCGTTTTCAAATCACATTAAAATTTCCTATAAAGATGCCTAAAGGAAGGAGTTTGATGAAGTGTGCCTCATGAGGGGGACTTCAGAAATTCAGAAAGCCTTAGGACCAGCACAGTTTCACCCAGACATACATGAATCTGCATCTCCTTGGCACTCATCACTATCAAGCTTCCCAGTCCTTGCACCCTTTTGAAAGTGACCAACTTTAAAAAAAATAAAAAAACCCAAACCGAAACACAAAGAAAATCCTACAGATTCACTTACTATTTATACACAATAGTCAGACAAAGAGGTCCTTCCTGCCTATGAGGCAGGGCAGCACAGGCAAACCTCACAATTTCAGGAATCTGAAACAGGTATCCTTAATTCTCTGCCTGGCAAACCTGGAAGGGTCTTCCCTAACAGAGACACCAAGGCCTCCTATAAAGAGGGCAAAGGACTCAAGATTTTCACAAGCCAAGTCCTTCACAATGCTAGAGCTGAAGGGGAAAATAACAACCCTTTGTGTGTGGAGTCAAAGGTCATGCTCCAGGGCCAGATGCTGCAGAATGGTAATAAACAGAGCATAGATATGTAGTTTTTTCAAATTCTTCACTTCCCATAAAATGCCAAGTCTTTCCAAGTACTAGAAGTCTATTTATGTCTGCCCCATAGCTAGAATGGGTTCATCACCAGCAGTTGGAGAAAACTCAGAACTTTTATTCCACACTGACAAAAAACAGGCACAAGTCCCCATTTGGCATTTCACTAACACAGATGAGATTCCTGTTGGTTTCCTGATTGCATACTCCACTTTTCTTTCCTTGCAAGCCTTGCAGTAACGAAGTAAGAAAGCAGACACAATGTGCTTTTTCAACTATGCCTTTACCTGGTATATGACCCCTTAGATAAGGAACCTGGCTGGCACAGCTATAAGAGCTGCAAATGCCTTCTTTGCCAGCCCCCAAATAATACCAGGTGGTTCACACTGAACATGCAGAGAAACCCCACCAGACAGAGTCCAGGGACTTCATCTTCTCCTTGCCGATAACACAACCATCAAAAAAAGCCTAAACACAAAATCAACAGGCATCTCACCAGCAGCCGGAGCAGCTGCTTTACCTCTGATGCTGCTACTTGTGGCTGCAATAGTATATTTACAATTCTAAAGAAAACACTTATTTTCTCAATTTCACTTACAAAGACTGAAAGGCTCATTAGTAAATCTGAAGCAACTAGCTTCAAGGAACAGCACTGAAAGAGCCCTCATTTTTATTTTTTAACCAATATCAAAGTTACTTAAAATTGTATTTTTAACTGGCGCAGTCTGTAGCCTCTAAAAGAAAAGACAACACAGAAATCAAGATGAAGGTAAACTTTCTTTCTTTCCTAAATAGGGAAGTAGAAGCTATCTGTAAGTGCATTTTATTCCAATATAATCACGCATGCTGTGTACAAGAGGAAAAGTGTATTGGTTTATCTGTATCACTACAGTTAAAGCAATACAACTGCACGAGATACAGCTTACTACTTCTGCAGCTGATGAACACAAAGCTTCAAGCTGTACACAATCCCCCGCTACAGCATGTAATCACACATACCTGACTTTACTTTGTATTACAACTTGTTTATTTACGCAGCTTCTTCTTATCATCCTAATATCAAGAGTTTAACTGTTAGTAAACACAAGACAACACTGTCCAAGTTTCATTTTTAGAAGTATATGTGCTTTGTCATAAAAGCCCCACTAGAACTACAACTAAAAGAAGACAAAGCTGCTTTTTCAGTCACCCCATCCTTTCTGTTCAGCCTAACGATCACTACCATGTAAAATGATGACCGATATGACCAAAAGATTAATAATAATACATTGCCCATGTTTAACGATAGCAACTAGGCATGAAGGACCAAAATTAGCAATTTTGCAGGTCTTTCTGGAATAAAATAAATAAATGTCCTCCTCACAAAATAGATAGAGGGTCAGTTGAGAAGTGTGACTTCCAAAGTCAAGTAGTCATACTGAAAGTAAAGGAAAAGGTCTCTAAGCCTTTTTTTTTTACATTTCTTTTTATTATTTTAAAGCATCCTTAAAATGCTGGGAATGACAGAATTGCTTCCTTTTAACTGTTTGGAATTGGAAACTGCAATGTATTTTTGTTGTACATACGTGTTAAGCTGATTACATGGACAGTGAACTTTCAAATTTTGCTCACCTTTACTTCAACAGTTCCATATGCCAGATGGTTGCAGATGTTTCTAGCTAGCTGGGCCTACTAGAAAGCTCACTGCTTACTATTGTTCCAACTTGCTCCACTGCTAAAAATATGTAACAACATTCCTTGCTGTCTTATTAATAACTGTAATACAATATAAAGTTAATATAACACAATCCAGGTTGTGTGGAAAGTGATGACAGACGTTTAAGTAGCT
>NW_008239054.1:1711790-1717830 GCF_000691975.1 Corvus brachyrhynchos | reverse complement strand
TCTTTCCTCTGAGCTGGTAATGAAGTAATATCTTAGCACATGAGTACAGCCTACTGAAACAGCACTTACCAAAGGAGCTGTATAGCCCCAGCCCAGACCACTTGGGGTCACTGAAAAATACAAAACACCTTTTGAAAGAGTAGAGGTACCAACCTGTCCTGGCTGAATTCCAGACAGAGAAGTGGACTGCAAAACCAAGCAGGGTTGTCATAAGTGATAATGTGATGGATGGGTGAGTTACAGCACAGCTGCCTTGCATATATTTGCACAAAGGTTGTAACGCTCATCGTCACAACCCAGTGAGTGAGATCAGACAGAAGGAAAAGGGACTGTCATTTACACCCTAATACTGGAGAGGTAGGATGGCTGTGGACACACTAGGAAAACTCTTCTTAAACATTGTGAGAACTTTTGTTCTTATTTAGAACAACACAGGAAGAAGAGGAGATTGCAATATGCCAAGTCCCACATCTCTGACTATTCCTTCACCAACATAGATATGAACTGCAGTCATCTTAAGTTTCTTGCTCAGTAAATCCACTAGTAATTTTCACACAAGAAGAATTTGGATGAAATAAGGTATCTATGCACTGGTTTTGAGAGAAAACATCAAAATTTGCAAAACTTGCAAGTACGAGATTTGTCATAGGATAACACCAAGGCTGGACTTCTTCCTAATTATCACCTTTCTTTGATTAAGAGCCTCCAGGAAACACAGGGTGATGTGAGTTTCCAGAGGCTGCATCTGACCAATCACTGATTTAAAAATTAAGTGGAATCCTGAGAACTACCAGCACACTCACTATTATTCTTGACACGGAGCTCCACGAAGACACT
Source organism: Corvus brachyrhynchos (assembly GCF_000691975.1). NCBI lineage: Eukaryota > Metazoa > Chordata > Aves > Passeriformes > Corvidae > Corvus > Corvus brachyrhynchos. Next base: position 1,716,993 of record NW_008239054.1, on the reverse strand, counting down.
TGAGCTGTGATCAGCCAAACTGAGTGACTTGCAAGAGAGGTGTCAAAGTCAGGAATCTCTGGGATAGATCTGTGCTCTTGCTTTTACAACACAGCTTTTAAGACTAGATCAAACAACTGAACTGAACTACAACTTGTCCAAACCGTAACTTGTCAGAAGAACCTTGCAAGAACTTCAAAGGCATCTTACCTTAAACTGCCAGAGGTAAAGCCCAGCATTTGACAATTACTTTGTATCTGTTCTACAGGTACTTCTTCTCCTTTGAAGGCCCACACGGCAGAAGACAGTACGCTGTTGGGAGACTGAGAAGCTTTTCACAGTTGTGCTTTAGGGCGGGTGTTTATACTCCCCCAAAAAAGTGTGCTTCACACAGGACTCTGATGCAGCTTGTGCTGTCAAGTCAGGAGACAGAGCAGTATCCTACCCTCTCTGCCCTCATAAATAATTGCCTATAAAATTCAAGCACACGTGACTGCTACAGGGTCAATCTCTTGAAGCACGGGAATTTGTCAGCTCCAGAAATACTTGACTAGGGTAGGAATACTTTGGAAACCTGTTGGAAACAACCATTGTGTTAAATTCCCTCTTCTCTCAAAGGATGAAAAAAGGCTGATGTCCACCTGCCTCAGGGAGAACATGAAAGACCTATGTGTCTTGACAGCTCTCAACTAAAATATTTCCCAGTCCTCAGCAGCGACACTTGCAGAAGATATCAGCCAGTTTCCCCTAAGTGTGGGTTCATTTTCCCTAGTTTCCATCTTCTATTCTTCAGGTCCTATTAATGACATAATGGACTAACCCAAAGATGCTCTCTCCGGAGAACAGCTGCTCTATTTACCAGTACCTCCATCAGGATCAGGATCCAAACCATACTTTCTTCTTTTTATGTCTAGCCTTTACATTATTACTTAATGCCAAGGAAACCCAGGGAAGAGGAGCCAGCTGGTAGGTTTACTGCTCTCAGAAAACCTGACACCGCTGCCAGGATATAGCCTGGCACAGAGTTCAATGCCAGAGCTGAGCTCCATGCCAGGACACAACCAGTGGAACAACCCCTGCTATCAGTTTACATCACACCATGCCTCAGAGTGAGCCCTGACTTTAATGCAGGGCTAAATCACAGCAGCTGAAGACGGAAATGTGGATGGCTTCTTTATGAATGAAACTCTTCAATCCCTCTAGTGCTCACCGGATTTATTTGCTTATACCACTGTTTTCTGAACTACACTGTTCCTAATTACAAACTCTTGAACAGATTTAAACACAGTAGTTGTCTCCAGTTTTCTCAGAGGGAGCAAGAGGTCAAAACAATTATCCTTATGACACTATAACTCTCCATCATCACCACCAGTACACCAAATGCATGGAAAGGGTTTTTTTTCGTTGCTTTCCATTGTCACACAAAGTATATAAATTACGTTTTCTTGATAAATTAGGCAGCGTGATGTCTTATATTATTGTAAAGATGTATTTCTTACAGAGCTGCCCCAACACTGAAGACTACTGTGGCATGTGAAAACAGACTATGGCAACATACTTTGCATGCTGTAATTATGTGAATAAGTTATAATGAAGAAGATTTCTAAAAAAAGCACACCACTTGACATCGGCCATGTATATATAGCTGCTCTCCTGAGCGACCCTATGTCAGCAAGTCATAAGTATCAAGTAACTCAAAGCAATTCAAAACCAACAAACCCAATGTACCAAATTAGATTCAAAGAGCATTATTGGCACTGGGCCTGAACCACAAATTTAGACCCAGTTTTAATTTTCCCAAGGTTCACAGAAATGGGCAAAAGGGACATCTGAAATCAGAGTCCAAACTAGATCCAGTTCTACTTCATACAACAAACAGTAAGAGTGACCTAAAATCCTCATAAACAATAAAAGCCAAATTCAAAATGGCACCTTAGGCAGCCAAATCTACGTAGCCAACCCACAAAAGCTTTGCAACGTGGCGTAGTTACTCAGCAAGAATTTGTATATGTGGCTAAAAATACTGTAACAGAATTTATGGTACTTCATTGCATTGTCAACTAGGATGGTGTGTTATCATCTAGAACCAAATCACTCACAACCATGGAGGATGGCTGAAACAAGCATTCCTGATGGCAGTGCCCTGCCCCATGAGGCTCAGTGTGCACACCAGACAGAACTGAGCACAACCCAATGAACAGCAAGCTGCAGTAGAGAAAGGTATGTGCACAGAGAGAAGCAGGGAAAAAAAGATGAGGGAGAAGGATACAATTCGGCACCCAATTCCAAGTGAAAGAAAGATTGCAGACACTCTTCTTAGCAGTTTTCCCTATCAACCAGCTTAGGTGCTCCACATTATTCAGGGTGGTTAAAGACCATCCCAGACATTATGCTTGGAACTCAGTTTCTTAACTTCCTTGTGAACCTCCATAAGGATCTAAAAACATTGCTGCTCAGAAGACAATTTGTAGATCTAGACTCAAGCAAAATTGTAAGTTTAAAGAAAAAAAGCAGTAAAAACAACATGTGAAATTGAGCTGTACTTTCAAAGAACTAGATTGAAGAAATCCTGCCCTTTGGAGTCAAGCTAGAACATCTGTTGGTTGCAAAAAAGCTACTAATGACATACTACGACAGGTCTTAATGTCAAAGCATTTTTCGTTTACTTTTTAAATGGTTTTCTTAATAATTGTCTGTAATGTTTAACTTACAATGATTTGCAATATACAAGCTGTTTTACTAACTACAAAAATACCACCGTCACCACACTGTCGTCATTACCAATTTCAAGACAGCAATGGCGAAATCTGACCCCACTGAAGTGAGCTGGATTCCTGCTACTGACTTCATCCTCTCAAGTACATCCCACAGCAGCACATCATCTACAAGATGTGCAAATCATCCAGTGATGTGAAGGCAACAAGCTGGCAGCTCTGTTCAGAGAGTAAGTCAATGTTCATCTAAGTCAAGAGATGGCAACTTAAAACTTGCTGGATAAAAACCTAGAACTGATCATTCAAACCTGCTAGCAAAAAGGCCAACAGTTTATAAGACTTCAGAAATTATTTAGACATTGATGTTCCTATGCATTTCATCACTATCCTAGAAAGGCTTGGGTTGGAAGAGACCTTAAAGTTCCAACTCTCCTGCCATGGGCAGGGACACCATTTGAGCTAGAAACTCCTAGGTCTGCTTCAAGATATTTTGCACTGGTCACCGTGATGATACTAAATGGACCATCAATCCATTAGCTCACTAATTTTCAAAGTAATAAATCAATCAAACCTCTGATGTGTCAATGTGAACCGACACCTGAATTTCAACCTATGCTCTGCTTTGACAGCTGCATTCCTCTGGGATCACAGAGTTTGCCCTGATCTCTGGGTGAAATGGAGCAAAATTCTTCTCATTAGTCAACTAATGTGGTGTACTTCTACTGACCAGTGAATACAGTCTTGAGGAAAAGCTGCAGAAAGAATATGCCCACCTCCCAAAAAGAAAACAGAAGAAAGCAACACAGATCAGTTTAATTTACAGAATTATGGGCACAAAGATGTAATGCCAAACACAGAAATGCTGCCCTAATTGCAAGTGCAAACAAGGAAATATGCTTTCCTTATAATGAATAAAGGTAAACAAGTCTAATCAACACTTCAGGCTTTTTTTTACCTTGTACAAGCCAAGAGATAGCCAAGAAACATAGTTAAGGAGCTCTAGAAAGAGGCAGTGGCTCTGCAAACACAAAGGTAACTGTAACCATGTAAGCAGATTTCAATGAGCCTGCCTACACCCTCACAACAGAAACAAAATATTTGGGAGAGCCAGAACCTCAGGTTAACAAATCACTGGGCCAGGACTTGACTCTAGCAGAGCAGCTATCTTTCAATAGCCGGCTTTACACCACCTCTAGGAACACAGGCCATCTCTCACCCAAAGTTTGCAAGTCCACTTTCCAAACATTAATTAAACTTGAGAAACGCTGCATGCAGAAAGACTGGGCAGGAGTTAAGCATATAAAAGTGGTCATGGATTTTGGACGGTTCCTAAAACACTAAACCAAGTTGGTGGTGGTGTTAGTATATAAAGTTATAAAAAATTGCCAGGAAAGTATTCAAAGCAAAGCAAAACATAAGGCAGTGAAAATGAGGTTGAATTAACGCTAAATCCAGATTTTAAACTATCTATTTACTTCATCAGGTGTCAGAATCTGCCTTTCTTTTAATTAGCTCTAACTCCAAAAAAACAGCCTCCCTTGAAAACAATGGGACCACTCTCTGAATTGGGGACAACTGAGCCCATGAAAACAGAATTGACCCAGCACACCAAGAGCTTCCAAAGTTTTTGTGCTTTAGGCAGAGCTCTGTTCACTGGATGCTGTATCCTTGGAAACTATTATGCAAGGAAGCCGTTCTACAAATGCAAAACTTCTGTCTGCTACATGAGCTTTTCTCTGAAATACTTTTATGGGGTTTTGGATATCCTTAAATCTAAGGGGACACACAGCCCTTTGTCATCTTCCCGCAGGCTCCCATGAGCATAATACAACAAGTGATGTTAAGAGAGTATTTTCCTCCCACTTCATCACAGAGCAAATAAAAGTTTTACAACTTTTACTTTGTAGGAAAAAAAAAAAAAGTGGGCATTTTTTCCTTTCTTCTTTGGTGCACTCTGCAGAACTAATGTGCAGATATGAGATAATAATGAAAGGACATTATTATTATGTCAATCAATGGCATTGCTTTGAAAACTAAAAATTCAAGGCTAAAGCTCGGGTGCCTAACTTCAAGGACAGAGCTACAGATGCCAGCACATGTATTAGAAGAAGCATGCAAGAAGAGATAGGTAAGACAAGGGCCATGCTGCAGTTCTTCGCAAGAGGGACTAACAGCACCGATTGTTTCAAGGGCAGCAGACACTGCTATTTTTACCAAAGCCCCGGCTGGAAGTGCCTGGCTCATTAAACCTCACCACGGCAAAGCCCGGGTCCTGCCGGCGCGGCCGTGCTCGGCGCAGCCCGCCTGGCCCGACACACCACCTTACCCGCAGTATCCCCAGGTACCCAGACAACGCTAGCGAAGGACAGGCACCGAGTACTTGATACCCAACTTGGGCTTTGGTTTGATGAGGATTTTCTTCTCCTGGGGAAAGCGTGAGGCAGCTACAGCTAAAGCAGAGACTGTAGCTGCCCTTGAGGGCGTTTGGGAACACAGGAGAGCAGCAGACG
>NW_008239054.1:1684189-1710642 GCF_000691975.1 Corvus brachyrhynchos | reverse complement strand
GTTTTAGAAACTGACCTGAAACCTCGGTATTCGACGCAAGATCGTTTTTCAGTATTTGTACAAAATCCTTTCTGCCATTAGAGTTATGCACTCTAGAGCATAGGGCCTGGGCAGACTTCCCACCCCACACAGGAGACTGCCTGTCTTTGCATCTTGGCTCTCTCTTGCCTTAGGGCTGCTCTTTCCTTCTTTCAGGGGAAAGTGGGGACAAAATGCCAAGCCCCAGAGCACTTTGTGCTCTTCGAGGTGAATCTGCGCTCTGTCACCCTGTCTGCAACCTCATTGCTGGGCATTCAGGATGCACACCCTGGTCTTCACTCTTGGGGGCCTGGGGTGCAGGAAAAGAGCCATGAAATAAGTCACAGGTGAAATACAGAGAATGAAGGGTCTCGCTGTCCTGGGGGAATGGCTGCATTTGAAAAGGCTGAGCATCGGCCCAAGGGGATGCACCGTGCTTTAAAGCCGTGGTTCATAACCTTGCATCCTTCACAGACTGGGCTGTGGGGCAAGATCTGTAGCACTGTGAGAACTGGGGGATTTACCACAGAAGTGTGTCTTAGGCAAGAAAGTATGACCTGTAGATCATAGTGTTTTCATGAAGCAACAGTTTCCTCCCAAAAGGATTACTGGCTCGGGAGTATTTGTCAGAACTGAGGTGAAAGGGGATTTCTGTCCACATGTGTCCTGTCCTTCTCTTTCTGTTATTTGTGAGACTAACTTGTCATGATTCAGCTTTGCCAGCAGTTACACGTATTTTCAGAAAAGAGAAGTTGTATGTGGTGAAGTCCTCGTTGCGATTTTTGCATCTAATTAAATTAAATTTCCTATTTTACAAAGAAATCTATTTTCACATCTCCCTTAGTAACAGGAAGGAAGTTTCTAGAGAAAACAGTACTGCTGTATATGTCTGCTTATTTATGTTCTGTATTTTTGTCACCATGTGAAGCGAAGATTAAACAGGGTATTTTGGTTTTCTGAATCATAATTTACTAAATTGCCACTCAACTTCCATTTTTGCAAAGCAAATGTCTACATTTGCTGTTAATCAATCGTTAATATGAGGTGGCATAAGATTACCATCCTTGCTATTCATTGGATTAATCCTGATTTTTTCTAAATTAATATATGGCACTTGCTTCATTGCACAGGCATTAATACTTAGAGGGCAGTTTTAAATAAATCATGGAAGCCAAGATTTTGTGTAGAATCTATGTGACAGCATCAGCTTATCTTTCCTCCAATACTGGAAAATGAAAACAAAGGATGGGTGCAATCCTTGGAGCTAACAGAGATCGGATAACTCTGAGGCTCAACATCTAGCCACAGACTCTAAATCCCGTAAGGAAGAATTACACCTTGTATATTATGATCTTCAACTAGATTTCCAAATATAAGGTGGCCAGTGGAGATATATTTTATGCCCAGGAAGGAAGAAAAATAGAGCAGTACAACCATGAAAGGACCCTGAGTTAGCTAGAGCTTTGAGGTGCATCTTTTTATTAATTGCAAACACCCCCAAACCACTATAAACCTATGAATTTTAAAATCTGGGTTTTACTTGAATTTTAATTCAATTTATACAGATAGAAAGAGAAAACAAATCTGCTGGATAAAACAGAATAACATTACAAGGTCTGTGAATGTAGAGGGAGAGATACACACCTAAATTCCACATTTGAATGGTTTCCCACCTTTCTACATATTCTTCAGAGGCCTTCTGAACCTGCAGTCTCTTTCCACCAGCCTGAGCCAGGGCTGTACATAGTTTGCTCCCTCCTCTTCCAGTCACCAGTTTATGCTTCTGCTGCAAAGCTGTACCTTTGGAAACTCCTTTCCTCACACACTGCCTGCTGTGCAGACTGAAGGAAAGTGCCCTCTCCTCTCTCCTCTCTGCAGGTTTTATTTATTCAATGCAGCAGCTAAACCAAGGCAAGCAACCTGACTTTCCTTCTCACTGTTCCGCTACAGCTTTCGAATGAATGTGAGATGACTTTTAAAAGACCTTAACACAAATGAAGACCTCAAATGCAAACAAACAGATACTGCTTGTTAGAAGTATCTGTGACATGAGGCACCGTGGGCATTGCACCTGGAAAGACAGAGACATGACAAGAACAGCCTAAGCGGTTGCCTCAAGCTATTCCTCATCATGGAAAGTAAGGCCTTCTCAGACAGAGAGAGAGCATTTGCATGCTGAACAAAATCAGCACTCAGGAGCTCTGAGGAATCATCAGCAAAGTCCAGCCTGTGTTCCTTGTGCCTTCAGAGGTATCATGGACAGCCCCATTCCTGGAGGATGCAACTGAGATGGGCTGTGGTACTTGCTGACCTTGGGGTCCCTGACTCCACCTTGCATGCCCTTTCCATGAAAACAAAGCTTGCACACTATAAAGTTCAGTTTCAAGCTCCCAAGTTTTTTGTTTTCTGGCGGGTTTTTTTTTCACAAAATCATAAGGGGAAAATCCTTCATGTGCACTTATTTCTCAGGAATGAAACATAACTTAGGAGTTTTCGTTTAGGGCTGTTCTATTCATCTTAACTCATCCTGTTATTGGCATTTCTTAGAAATACATTGTTGAATGAGTTAAGATGGTGTGTCAAGCTTAAATTTGAATTTCACTATTGCTGAAACCTCAATTTTAAAATAACATGGGGTTTTTTGTGTTTAATTTCCTCTTTTTTATTAAAAATAAAAAATATCTATTTGAGGGAAAGTTATTGAAAGCATATTCTTTAACCCAAAGACCACCCAGAAACAATGTAAATGTGTATTTAAGCAGTTTTTAAAAAATGATACTAGGTATTGGGGAAATTGGAAGAGCTCCACAGGAATATTATTTTTTCTGGTATATCATCATGTCAATACAGATCTAGATGCATGATTGTGAGACTGAAGTCTAAGTATGTGAAGTGGCCAGTCTTTTGACTTTATCTCTTTCTTTCGGACAAATTGAATTGCTCCCCTAATTTTGTTGTTTGAACTTCAAGCCAATTTTATTTATGGGAGAAAAAAAGCGATTTTAACTTCCATGATTTATTCACTTAACATAAATAAAGCTGAAAACTAGCAGTCTATTTGGTAATGGTAATCAAAATGGGCTTGCAAACCACTGGAATTAAAGTATGATAATGAAAGTGCTGACGGATCCTTTACTGTAGTGATGGGAACAGTATTTCTGCCTTATCCACACTATAATCTGTAAACAATGCTCCGTTCTCTTAGTGAAATGTGGAGAGTGATTCATTCTCATTGTTAGCATGGACAGGCAAATAACCTGACACACTTCTCAAACATTGGTGTGTAAGTGAAATCCAGTCTATCACAAGACCAAAAAAAATACTGTGGATTTTGGCCTTCGTCATCCAAGGATCTCAAAGCGCTCTGCTACCATTAAAGGTAGCCTGCTTATTGCCACCCTGCAGATGGGGAAACTGGGGAGCTGACAGGTCAAGGATACAACGCTAATATGATTTTTTTGTTTGTTTTAACTGATTGCAATGGAACCTGAACTGGGTGTCGTATGACTGGATCACTGAAAACATCCACTGTCGCAGTGACCGCTCTCTTCAGCCCGGCCAGCATCTGCGGTGTGCGGCAGCAGTGGGGAGCAGCCGAAGGCTCCAGGCTTTAAAGCTGCTCCTCTGGAGCTCAGCTCTGCCCAGGGGAGCTGAAGCCCAGGCGCTGTGGCTGTCAGCAGCCCCGACGAGGGAGAGGATAGAAAGTTGCGGAGAGGCTTGCCTTTGGATACAGTTTCAGGTTCATGGCCCAAACGGAGTCCAAGGAGCACAAGCACCCACCAGATCTGTGCAACAACTTATAAAGAGAGGTGTTACAACGGGGATGGCCTGACAGGGGACCAATTCCTATTGTTTTCTGTCCTAGTATGGCAAATTCTTTAAGGATCCCCAAAAATTTCAGTAATTTCCTGCCCAGTAGTTAGCTGAAAACATAATTTTTTTTGGCTCAGCAATGGATGTTGATTGTTTCTTTTCAGTGGGATAAAGAATAAAGCATAGTCATTTTTCTCCATTAGAAAAGAGCACACGAACTGAAAAAAACCCACATGAAGCAGTGAGAATGGCTGTTAAGGTGCTTCTTATTCTTTGATGTATGAATTCTGAAATAAGGTGACATTGTTTTTATCAAATATAATATTATCTTGCTAGTATAAGATCTTACCATAAAATTCAGCTAATCAGTCTTTCTTGGAAAATGAGAAGACAGTGCCATGGATTACTTTACTTAGCAAGTAAATTATATTTTCAGGTGTAATTTGTGTTATTGCTCTTTTAATTTTTTTTTTTTTCCGAAGCAGGGCTTGTGTTTCACACACATTTGTACAGAAAGCCTCTATCATTAGAGAACTAAGGAGAAGAAGGAAACGGGGATAAAGTAACCTGCTTACAGACATGCTATAGCTGTGGTGGCCTTTTTTGCATTTTCAGCTCTATAGGAACAAGTGCCAGACAAAAGCATTGCAGACATGTAACAGACAGCAGCCAGGAATGTGGTGGCCATTTGCTGGCACATGACCATAACTGAGAACTACTGAAAAACTGTCAAGACCCAGTTCACTTTTAAAAGTGTTCTCTACGATAAGAATACCCTCACCTTGAGTAAAACAGTACATTTCAGTTTGAAATCTGAGCATCTGAAATTAGCTTTAATTTGTCTTTTACCATCAGCATTAACCCACTGATTAATTGTTATCACATTACTTCATATCTTATAAAAGAATGCTGGGTTTTGCCATGTTGACTTGTATAAATTAACTTCGGAAGAGAAAAAAAAAAGGGTCATAATTTTACATTTTGGGTTTCCACTTTGTATTGGGGATGCTCATTTGATGCAATTTGATCCAGAAACTGGGAAGGTTAAAAGAAACAGATTTTACAGGGAAAGTGTTTATGGAAAAAAACAAAAACAAAACCACAAATGCTTGGTGTGCTTGACAGTTTATCAGTCCTTTTGTCAATAAAATGAGCTTCTGTAGCTTTAAAACTTGTCTTCATAGTCAGACATTTACACCTTAGGTTAGTTAGCTGCTAATTAAGATACTAGTTAAAATATATTTTCCCCAGTTAATGTGCACACATCCAACAAGTGTGTTCCAGGATTGGACCAAGAATAAATATTTGTGGTTTGATGAAAACACAGGGGAGTGTTCGTATCAACTTTTATAAACAAGTGAAATGACTGTAGATAACCCAGAATTATTTATTTTGACGTAAAGGGTCCTATGCTGATATAAACATCCTCAATGCAAAATTACTTGTGACTGGTTTTGTAAACACTAGATCATAAACAAATTTCTGGGGACAGTTAAAACAGGAGAATATTAATCTTAGTGACCAATGTCACCTCCCCCAGGAGGAAGAGCAGGAGACTTCATCATAAGAAACTGCAAGATAATTTGTACATACCCTTTTAATGATAAACACTATTCAGCAGATGATTCTGTATATTCCACAACAGTTTTGGTTTCAAATATTCTTCTTTCAAACACTTTTCTAGGTTCATATGTTCCTATAAGTATAAACAATCCCTCCTTTCTTGAATGCAGGCATATACTTGACCTCATGTCGGTTTCACATTAATAAGTTCCACAGGATTTTTTTAAATCCTTCCTCTTCATCATTTTGGAATTCCCCTATTTTCAATTTTCTTTAAAGCTTGCACTATCAGACAGCTGCATAGATACTGATACTTTTCCTTTTACAGCTTTCATTGTTTTAAATAGTTTTTCACCTTTTTTTTTAAATTCAATTCCTTTGTAAAATAAACATGTCTAATATTTTATTCCTTTCTTCAAATGAAAATTTTACATTCCTGTGCTATTTTTTAGTCTATCTCTCAGCATGCTGTATGCTTGGCTTGTATTTTGGGGAGTGGAAAATTGAAAATTGGACAGAGAATTGTAAGAGTAAAAAAAACTATAAAGCCATTGTAATGTTTTCTGTATTAGTTTTTATCCTATTCTTTATGCATCCAAATAGTTTTATTTATTAAATTTTTGGCTTTCCAGCCCCTGGTGTACATAGAGCAGGAGTTTCTGAGTAAAGTAATGCTATTTTCCTGGAATGGGCACAGTTACTATAGAACATAGTAAGACTTTGTAGCAGATGCATACTGCTTCTTCCAATGTATAGCAGAAACACATTGCGTATTTTAAGTTTTCTGAATAATTTGTTGTAATGCCTTGTCTTACCTCATCTCTCTTGTGTACATCAATCTGCTTATAAATTTGATTATAAATATTTGTATGCATAGGCAAACAGAGAACTCCTGCATATCCCATACTTATGGGAGCAATTAAACATCTTTCTTGAGTTGCAGGTGGCCATTTTGAACACTAGCTTTTTGAAGACTTGCAAAATAATTCCCTACTAGAACTCTTATTTAAAATATCCTGCTTGAAGGCTGAATGGCACAAGAACCCTGTTGCCTCTGGGCCAGTGAGCTGTTTTCTGTTTTGCTACTCTGAAATATCTTATACCTCAGGCTGTAGCCTGAAGTTGTGACTTGCAACTCGGTAAATGTTGTTTTTCCTTTCCTTGAAGGGACATGAAGGGATCCCTAGGTATTCTAGACGGATAGAAACCTGTTCTGCTGGTTAAAGCCTGCAGGCTTAATCCTTGGACCCGTGCCACTTGATACCAGCCAGCTAAGGAGTTTGCCTTTCTGGATATTACTTTTCAGTTCAGTCTTTTGGACTTCTAAGAAAAAATCCAACGAACCTGCAGAGATGTTGCTTGTCTGTCTCCTAGTACTGTATTTGGTTAAGAGGGAAAACAGTTACACCTCTCTAACCATTTCCTTAGATGCGTTGGCAGTACCAGATAATCACAACCACCAGGCTCTTCTCCAACAGACTCTTCACTCTTCAGTCTGCATGTTGGGCATGTGCCTTGGGCAGGGACTATGTGTTAGAAAGCCCTTGATGTGCTCTGAGCCCAAAACTTGGAACTATTCTAGTCATATGAGAAGATTTTTATCCTGGTGGACTAGTCAGGCTCTGAGTAAAACAAAGAAGCAAAGTTTGTTGATGCCTTAGGTTTTAACTTTTATATTTTTCAAATTCCGTACTGCCTAGTGTGTAACTCTGAAGTTTCTTGTAGCCTGTTAACTTCTGCTCTCTCATGCCAGGTAGACATAACAAAGCCTCTCCAGGCCTGCTCTCCAGGGACATTCAGACTGTCCTAGGCCCAAAATGTGTAAACCAAAGAGCCTCTAAGGGGGGTAAGCTGAGGGGAATTGCATCATTAAACTGAAGCTTTAATTGGAGAATTAACCCTGATATGCAAATGAACCAAACCTATCAAAGTGTGAAGAACTCGTGACCTGTCGTCCATCTTGGGGCCCCTCTTCGCAAAAGCCTCTGGCTCCCCAGGAGTACCTTTGAAGGCCTTTCAAATACATACCTACTTTTATTTCCTTACTTCTGTCTAGTCTCTGTGTCTAGGAGGCCTCTTAAGGCATCAGTAGGATCAGCCAAATGTTTATAGGATGCCAAAATTCATCCCCTAAAAAGAAAGAGTGATAGCAACATCTCCTGTGAGCACTTCATATACGCAGACAAAGATTTCACTTTTTGAAAATATTATTCAGTTTTTATCAGCATTTTTAATCAAAAGAAGGAACTCCCTGAAGGAGCTGTTTATTTTGTTTACTTTGTGCTATTCCTAAAACTCTGGGTACCAGCATATCCTGCTTACCACTTGAATTGTTAAGTCAGAAGGCACTACACCCTATAGTTTAACGTGACACTGTTTCCCCCCTTCCATCTTAGGAAATCACTCCCAAACCAAACCCACAATGTGTAATTCTGGTAGTCTAGTCCTCACCCCATATCTGCCATCTGCCAGCATCTGAGGCAAGGAGCAGAAATGACACACAATGATTTAGGAGGACAGAGAGCATTTTCTTATCTTATCATGAAACATTAATTTTATAAAATATTTTAGTATTAGTATTGAAAATGTCCTCTGGTTGGAAACTCATTTGTGTCAGCATGCGGCCCTCTCCTCTTGTTATTCTTTCTACTGTAGAAAGGTACTTCTCAATGTTATCTGTATGAAAAGCTTTTAGATTTACTTTCTTTAGTTTGTGGGATTTTGTCCCCTTAACTGCTGAATAGTGCAAATAACCTGTAGATCTCTGCTGAGATAAGGAGTAGTGAATGGAATTTTTGCTCAAGGCCACTGTGTTCAAGCACAGCAGCTTGGAGACCTCCTACAAACCCCTGTAATCAAGATTCAGAAAATGACCTTGTCCTACCTTTCCCTTCAAGCCCCCAGGTGGGTGCGTGTGAGACTGTGGATACTGAAAGTTAATGAACCTGCAGCTAGAATAAGTCATATGTAAGACTGTGGATGGAGCACAGATGGCTGAGGAGGATCACAGACAGCTTCCCTGTTGGAGAGAAAGATACGGAGGCTGCAGTGAAGTTCAGCCAGGACTTCAGTAAAGGCGATGAGAGTCCTGATTCCCAGTGGGATACAGGAATTAGGCTGATGGGCTCAGTGTATCAGTCAACATGAAGCAACTCATTTTCAGTACTGCATTAGCTATAACAACTACCCCAATATCTGCACTCCCAGTGCCTCACGCTGCTCCGGTTGTGCCATGCTCGGATATACCCAGATGAAGAAGTACATACCAATGCACAGATTTAATATGAATTTATTATGGATGTTGCATCAGAGGAAAGTTTTGGATCAGCCAAGTGACTGATCATGGACTCTGGAATTCAGGACAGTGACATTCTTTTTTGCTCTTGGCACTGAATCTTGGTATTTACTTAATACTGATTTTCTTTGATTAAAAAATTTGTTGAGCTATCACAGACATCCTTCCTGCCTTTCTATCCTCATCTTTACTTGAACTGGCTATGTAGCAAAAATGAAAACAACCGTCAAAACCCATGAAGAACAGTACTTCAAAAGATCTGTGGGGTAAAAAATTATAAACTCCTGATAATACACAGTTTGTTTCCTTCTTGATTGTGAGACTGACTTTCATACCTGCAACATGAACCACTGTTTTGTTCTGTGGTATTCAATTTAATAGGTAGTCCATCTTTTGGGTGTTAATAGTCAAAACTTTTGTTAATAGTCAAAACAAGGAATACTTTTCCTTGATGTGGTCATATTTCTTCCAAAAGAGAACAAACTTGAATATGATTTTGTTGTGTTGAGCAGATAATAGATTTGTGTTCCTTTTTTAGGGCGTAATCTCTGCTCCATGTTCAGAGGAGATCTGCAGGCATATTCCATGACAGCAGAGTTCAGTCCCCACCAGAAAAATAGGACCTTCCAAAATTCTGATGAGAGTTACCTTGTTACAAATGCAAGCAAAGCAAAGAACAAAAGCTTAAATATTCATGTTAAAGTGATGCAACATCAAGAATAATAACAACATATGGATATAATTTCTTCCTCTGAAACTGGCAATTATGATTTATGATTAATGAGTTTTTGCACTTGCTCTATCTGCTGTTTCTGAAAGTAAAGTAAGGTTAAATGCAACTGATAACTCTGAAAGCCAGGAGCCAATCTGTCAACTGAATTCAGAAGGATGACAAAGCAGAGGCATCATATTAAAACAATTAGAAGATCCATGGCAATTAATTATAAAGAATGTCCTTACAGCTGAGCTCAAGAACAGAGGGTATTGTTGTAGTATTGTACAGTCATACAGCAAGCAATATATCCTAATTGGCTTTATTGCTAATGAAGAATGACACAGAATGCAAATCTCTTATTAATCTGGATTAAGCAGAGAAAACAAACTTGTTTTAAACTTAGCCTTATAAACAGAAGGTCTAATCCTGAGCCTGCTTATATAGGGGTGTTAAACTAAATACAGTAGAAATGGTGTGTTTGCTCAGTGGTGGAGAACAAAGCAGGAGGCAGCCCTACACACTGCCAGTGAGGAGTTACTCTTTGCAGTGAAATATGAGTCACGGGATCACAAACACAATTAATAAGCCAAAATCAACACAGGCGGGAACATTAGGCTCATTTGTTTAATTATTCACAACAGGCAAAGTCTGTTGTTCATTTGATTTCAGAATCTGGGCAGAACCGTTTTGCACTGGATCGGTCCCCATTCAGATCTGCCTCTAGACCAAACAAGGGAGTTTCTGATCCAAGCAATGGCCACATCTAAGAACTTTGGATAAAGTAGTATTTAGCTTTTGTCTAGGAGTTACGAACTGTCTGCAAGGTATAATGGCTTAAATTGACACATGCCAAAAGATCACTAAACTTTCAACAGCTGTATTATGTATCAAAAAGCATTTTTATATATAACATTCACATGAAAAACAATACCAGACTAAAATCAGATTCATTCAACACTCAGGAATTCTGTGAGAATCTCGATTATTGTTTTTTGAAGAATGCCTATGTCATTAAAATACACCATTTTGGCTACACGGAAATATTTCACGCGGAAGTGTCAGTGGTAACAGCAGTTTAAATGGACTATTTTATCACATCTATAGGAAGGTTTTGAAAAGGTAAAGATTATTGGTTTTGATCATCAGAATTAGTGTGGCTGGAGACAATTTTGTTCTGTGACGTTCCACATACTTGTGTTCAGCCCACTGTGAGCAGAAAGATGCTCACACTTCATAATCCGTCAGGAAACTGAGCAATGATCTGTAAACCATCCCTACAGGGCAGTAATTATTTTGCACAAAGGGAAACTAAGGTATCATTTATCTTTTGACCATGAAACACTGCCTGATAAGAAACCAACATTGAATTTTACTATTCGTTTACTTTCTAAAGGAAAAGTGAAATAAACTTGTGTCCCTTGGGTATTAACAGTAAGATCTGGCCACCGAACTAACTCAACGCTTGTATGAGAGAATTGATGGCAAATGTCAAGCATCAGCTTTTCTGCAACAATGAAGAAAATAATGATTACCCAGATAAAACTGTTACTAGCTCAAAATATACACTAAGCCAAGTTAAAAGGAAACACTCTGCACTATGTTCCTGTGAACGTATTCAGGCACTTAGTGCATGTCTGGATGTTCAGGAGTCCTGACCTCTCTCAGCTGGTCTATGGATTTCAGTATTTAAGTAGCTGAGCAGGAGCTTGCAGGCTCAGCACTTCTGTGCATCAGGCCACCTGTTGAAGTGCCTAAATATAGTCCTCTGAGCTTAACCTCAGGCTTGACAACCTTGGCTATTACAAACTGCTATTGCACCTCTAGCCGTTATTTTGAAAAGCAGTTCAACGATCCTGTGGATCAGGAAATAAGCAGGAAGACAGCCACAGCTCTCTCCTTGTGGAGAGAAAGGCAAAGCTGAATGAATTAGCAAATAATATAATGAGATTTGGCAAATAGCTGAAGTGTGAGGAACCACCGTGTTACCACTTAACACTAAAGCTGATGCCCGGCTGAAGCTTGCCACTAAAGAGCTGATGCAAAATGAGCTGTACACACTTATTTTAGTGGCTGTATCATGTTTAGGCTACCAAAGGATAAAAATCTAACTGTGGTATGTAGCTTAAACATGGAAACTCATAGAATTTTTCCAGTACTGGATGCATCTCTCTATCTCTCCTGGTAAACATTGATTTAGTTAGGGAGCTGTGAAAGTGATTGGAGAACAGATTTTCATGATTAAAATAAATCAGGCTGTCTCTAAGCTCTAAAGATGGAATTTTTATGCACAGGAATGCTTTCATGTGACCATTTGGTTTTTAAACAAGATAATTGAAGCAGCATAAGTAGATAGATCTGTATATATAGCTGTAGTGTTATTGAGGAGACTCACACCAGCCTAGTTATTCCACTTCTGCCAAAATGACCACTGGCAATCTTGAAAAAAAATCCTTTTATAGTGCTAGGTCTGCAGAGCTATTGTGTTCGTGTACGTTTCTGTGTATATTATGTAAACAGGGCCACTACCCTTAAAGGGAACACAGCCCTTGAATTAGCAGTTTTCACGAGATCATCAGGCAGACCTTGTCAATAGGATCAGCTCACCTCATTTTTAGAGTAAGAGAGAAAACAAGAAGCTGGTGTCTCAGCACACTTGGTAATCACACACAAAAATACCACCACAGTACAGTCACTTCTCTGTTGAAAAATAATACTGTTTTTCTGTCCTGAATGCCAGAGGACCCACTGAAGAACATGTGACAAAACACCAGAAAAGAATACAGCGTTACAAAAGGAAAAAAAGCCAGTGCAGTTACGGTAATGCATGTGCTGCTCTGCTGGGGGTCTTGCTCAGAGACCGCGAATTCTGGAGAACAATTTCAGCTGGTCTTGATTAAACAAAGACTGGCAGCACAAGTACTGAGATCTGTTTCCAGTGAGCTCTTTGAACCTTGTTTATGGCTAGCTGCCTCCAACAGCAACCATCTGACAGTGGGCGATGTTACCCCCGTGTCTGCCGAGCCTGCCGGATGCTCCCATACCACGCAGCTGGGGAAGCACAGCCTCCAGCCAGGACACCAAACATCACCGCTGGCATCTGTATCCCATACCATGTGCTCCCATACAGCTGTGCCCCACGTACATCTCTGTCATGCTCTAGTTTTATACCCTGGAGATCATTATAGCTGCAGAAAGTTACCCCTCAGAGACACTTTTCACTCACAGATGGCTGCTGGACTGCTATGCAAATAACTTCTTAATTACCAACTTTCATATGCAAATGTTTTTCAATGAACCTTACACTTAAATAGAAATTTTGAAGATCATGCAGAGTCAGGCTGCAGGACTTGTCTGATGGATTGCAATATCCTCAGAATAGAGGTTTTGGTCCTATTTTACCTTCAGTTAATTGATTACTAATTAACTTGAGTTAACTGAATTCAACACTAAGTGCTGGTCTAGACATGCCACAAATGTTTGTTTCAGAACATTCAGAAGAAAAACCACAAGTATTTGAATCCTGAAAGAAAAAATGTGTGGAATATCCAGACTAGCATTTGCAATTGTGCTATTAGGTCAAGTTAGTGTTGCAATTAATTACTGTAGGGTAGAGGGTACTAAAAATGCAGGCACTAACATTACCTAATAAATTTGGTGTTCCAGATTGCCACTGACAGAAAATTAATTCTTTCATGTCATTTGTAGGTGGTCAGTAGGCATGAGAATTCACTGATCTCAGAGTATAAGGTTGTAATAAATATGTAAATGTTTTGGGTAAAATAAACTTAGCTACAAAAACATTAGCAACTTTCTTGTTTGTAATTTCTATGTGTTACTTAAAGTTCTAACAATGTATTTACATTACATCTTTGCTTAGGTATGTTAATTAACTTAAGCTTAACAGTCATAAACCACCAGGAATGTAATGAAGAAAACTAGTATTTGCTTTACTACCTTTTTCCATACTTTAAAATATTGATGTAAGCTCAGTTTTTACATTCTTATGCTTTCCCTGTCTTTTAAGTCTCCCCCCTTTGTCTTCTTAAATCTTTGTTCTTCATGGGTGGGAGCAAGCAGCGCCACATCTCAACCTTTTCCAATTAAAGTAATATAAAAAAACAACATTGTAATATTTTCTTTGACTGACATCTTCCAGAAATAAGTGTTATGATCAAATGATAAGCCAGTTCCTGCCCCATGCACTGCACATTTATGTTCTTAGTTGCAGCCTCCCACAGCCCTGCTGCCAGCCAAGTGGGATATCTCATGGTATTTGCAGTTTGCACCTAACATTTTATCCCCTGCCTTTCCACAGGCAAACCTCCTAGTTTCCTTGTGTTATGTGAAAAAGCAGTGGCAGATGTCTGGCCTTTGGCTCTTCTGCAGACATGTAAATCCTAGAGCCTCACAGAGGAAGAGTAATTAGCATTATGCTGCTCTCTGGGGAGTGGGCCTCTCAGAAAGTCCCTTTGAGCACAGGGCTCAAAGAATCCCCTCAGCACCCACAGTGAAGGGGCGCAGCGTGCGTCCCGCACAGTGCTTGTAGGATGGGAGCCAACCATGAGCCTCATGCTTAGAGTACATGTCATGATGAGTTTGGGTGAAGAGCCTATCAAAGAACTTGCCTCACATCGAGGTTGACCTACCATGGACTAACTCACACACTGAAGATCCCACCTGCGATGCCAGCTTCCATAATTCCTTTCTGTCTCTGTCCTGTACATGAGGCAAACTCTCTCAGAAAATCCCTGTACTCACAATCCCACATGTAAGTGAGATATGTGGAAAAAAGGATGACAGCAGCCTTCCAGTACTTAAAGAGGACTTGTAAAAAAGGGAGAGGGAATTTTTACATGGGCACATAGTGATAGAACAAGGGAGAAAGGTTGTAAACTGAAAGAGGGAAGGTTTCAATTAGATGTTAGGAATAAATTCTTCATTCATATGATTGTGAGGCACAAGCACATGTTGCCTAGAGATGTTCTGGATGCCTTATCTCTGGAATGTTCAAGGTCATGTTTGACGGGGCTTGGAGCAACCTGGTCTAGTGGAATGTGACAGGGGGTTTGGGACTAGATGATCTTGAAGGTTCCTTCCAACCCAAACTGGTCTGGGATACTGTGATATACAATGGGATGCATCAGCCAGCAGTAAGAGCAAGGGCACTCCATGAGGAAGAACAAGTTGGGAGCTGAGGATGACCACAACACAAACAGGAGTCTCACCCACAAAATACAGCCCTTGCGCAGGGGCAGTCAGAGAACAGAAGAGCTACAGGCTTCACCAGGACCCCACTGAGCACAAGGAGGTGAAATAAAAAGTCAGGTCCAAGACCAGCTCAGGAAAACCAGCAGCAATTTTAAGGACCAGGAGCTGGGAGAGGGCTTGCTGTCAAAGGAGGTTACTGGTGAAATCATCAGCCCTGCTGGCTGCTGAGGCAACACTTCTGCTTCTGCTGAAATAAGTTAAAGTAAAAAAACCCTCTTGTAGTTAATAGTCTGGATGCTTATACCCAAGATTTTGGAGTGCGTGAGCTGGGCTGGTGATGGAAAAGGTTTAGGTGATATGACTTTAGTATGGAAACATGGAAAAGCTAGATAGTTTTCCCTAGAAAAAAATTACATAGCAAGGACTGTGGGTTTGTTACTGGAGTTTGTTACTGGATTGATGTGATCAGCAGTGGGAAAAGGCTCCATATAAAAATGGCCTGGTTTGGCAGATGTGTTTTCTAGAAAGCTAAACCTGGTTATCTTTGGTAGAAAATATCTGGAAATGTGTTCCTGCTGGCCCTCACAAATTCTTCTGGCCTTATTTATGAGGAGAGTATGAACATGGTGAGATTGGGCAAGCAGGCTACAGGAATGTGGGAAAGGGCTGGAATATTTTGGCTGCAGAAATGAACAGAGGATGAACAAAGGATGGAGCCTGTGGTATGGGTATGTGGATATTATTGTCATAGGCAAAACTCCAGCTGTTGAGGGGAGGTAAACCAGCCATCTTGGAGACAGCTCTTGTGATGATAGAGACCTTGTTACAGGATTTCATTCACTGTCTTTGTGAGTGAAGCAGAAATGGGGTAGAAATCAGTCTGCCTGCCTGCTGGTTTCACAAACCCACAGAACAGCTGAGATTGAAAGGGACCTTTGGCAGTCACCTGGTCAAACCCGCTTGCTCAGGAGCATAGGCCCATGTCCAGGTGGCTTTTGAATATCTCTAAGGAGGAACACAGTTTGGGGATGGTGCAATGAGGGCACGGGAGTTTACACTTGGAGAAGACCCATGAGTTTCTTCCAATATGTGTCTTTGGCTTGGGCCTTACCAGTCCTTAATGATGGGGCAATTATTGCTTATTAGGACCTTTGGAGTGCTGGTAAGATTCTGGGCTTCCCCAGAGTAAAATAATGGCTATGAAGGAAAGCTAAATGATGCCGATGGCTTTTCTTTTTTCTGAAAATCACATGAAAAGTGTTACCTGATGCTATTCTTTAAAGTTGTCATGCAAAGACTGCATGTTTAATCTGGGAAATTCTTCCACACTGACACTCTTGAGCCCATTGCTCTTTCTGTAAATTCAGAGAGATCATCTCCCTGGCATTTTTTTAGTACTGTCCAAATCAGGTTATGTGTTTGATGATGTTTTCATCATATCAAATTACTAGCTGCAAAAGCCTTTACATCCTGTCCCTAGAACATATTTACTGTTAGGCATTGTTAGTTGTATAGCTGTTTTTCATTGAGAAGTGCTTCTTTCAGAAAGGGAAAAGGGACTTCATGCCTTTGGGTGTAGCTTATAAATTTCTTAATTCCCAACCAATGTTCTTATTCAGCATCTGAGTTTGTGTCATCAGGTAGCTGTGCTTCCTGGAGGTCTTGTAACCATATAAAGACACTTACTGCTTATTTTCTGTGTGACTTTTTAAAATCCACCTGTATTCTGAATCATAGGTTATATAAATGACAGCTCTTTTATCTTGATTTTTATTTTCTCAGATTTCATTTTACCTATAGAATGGTAACTTGGAGCTTCAGATGGACTCCATTATGAATCAAATATTAATTTTTGAGAATAGCAAAAAAGCAAAGCTATGGAAAAACCTTCTTTCCCAATTTTGATGTTTTTGATAGGCTTTTCATGCTTGGTTTCATAAAAATGCCAAGATATCAGTGGGAAATGGGGTCCCACTGATGTAAGGCTCTTTCCAGATATGTATGAGAGTGTCTCCACTGAAGTGATTATAATATAACAGCTAAAATACTTACAAAATGGAAAAAAAAAAGGAAGCATATGCTCTTTCTGGAGCTCAGGAAGTATGGGAAGACATGGCATGTGCCTCTGCCTTCCAAACACATGGAAGAATATTTTAAAGAACTGGATATACATGAATATTTAGGTGCCCTCAAAGCTTCAAGTCCTAAGTATGGAAGCTACAGCTTTCTTAATCTAGAGAAAACAGGTGTACAACACCAAGGGTTGATTTTCATGCTACTTCAGATCAGTAAAGTGCACAGAGTAGCAGTGCATGCAAGATGGTTGTGATAACTTCTTTTTTAGATAAGAATCATTGTTTTCTACTTAACGGATCAAACACAGGCTTTATGCAGCTACTGTGCTTGGAAGAAAGGGAACTAGTGAGGCCTTACTGCGTTCGAGGTGACTGATTTCTTTACTAGGTGTAGAGTGCCACCTGCAGCACCAAGTTTGAAGCTGAAAATGAGGTAAATAAAGCCATATCCATAACTGAAGTGATTGTAATATTATTATTTGAGTAGTGTATGGGACAAATTAATGGGACTGAAACTGAAGAACATGAAAAAAAAACCATATCAAGGTGACTCTGTCTTTAAAATGACATAAGGAAATTAATGAATAATCAAAATGAAGTAAATGAATTGATAAAGTCAATACATCATTTAATAAGAAAATATATTGTTAATTTTTAGGTGGGATGTATCCAGAAATACATGTGAAAAGACATAATGAATGTCAAATATATATTGCAATTGCATTTACTTCAAGGAGTCCTTAATAGTCCTTTAAGATTCCTTAAGACACAGAAACTTAGACTTTGATTACTGTTAATTTAAAAAGTGTATTTGAAAGCATACTGTGAGTATTCATCACTGAAATGGATGGAAACTCCTTAATTCATAAGTAGTTAGATAGGATCCGAGCTTTTAAACAGATTTCAGAGTTGTTTGTCTCTGTATGTGGACAAACTACCATCCCATATTTCCATACACTTGAAATCTGAAGAAATTGAAGCCTATTACAGATCCAAGCTTTAAAGCTTGCTTTAAAAATATTTACAAATTAATTTGGAAACATCTCAAACATATTTTACACTTTAGCAGAGTAGCGCATGCAGTCATTAAAGTAATCTGCAGATGGAAGGTGATCTTTAAAAAACTCAGAAGTACAAGAAATCTGCAAAGGAGAAGGAAAAAGGCAAATGGGGGTGATAGCTCTGGCATCTTTTCACTGATGCCTTGTAGCCATCATATCTCTGGCTTTGAATGTAAAAAATAAAGCAAGAAAAGGCACTTACATAGTAAATATGCACTGGGCTGGAGCCATGGCTCTCAGATGCTGACAGCAGATTGCTAAGGATTTACACAGAACAGTACAAGGAAACTACCATGCTAACCCTGAAAAACCCTGGTGGCCTTGGTAATTCCTCTAAGAATTTTGTTTTAGTTACCACCAATCTGAGTTTGTTATAATATTGTTTAAAGGCCAGTGGTAATTTTTATTGTCAGGGTACAAGGACAAAGGCATTGACCTCTATTTTTAAGGCTGAATTAAATTATATATTGTTTTTTTTAGCAAGAAAAAACTTCTTTGCTGCTGTAGTCAAAGGAAAAAAAAATGGAAAGCAGGGTATGATACAAAAACACTCAGAGGTACTCAGTTTCAGGGACAAATTGCAGCTTTGAGGTTCAATGATTTGTAGGATTTTTACAAAGGTTTGTAAAAATACTTGTTGTGATCTACTAGCCTGAGTGACACTTTTTAATTTCCGTTTTTATTAAATACCCTTTGCAGGATTTTAAAAGCAAATAATACTTCTCTCCCCTGGCAATATGTCTGCTGGCTTCTAGGCTAAACAAAAAAACCCCCAAAATCCAAGATAAGAAAAACACAGTCATTAAAATCACCTTGGGAGCTAGGTGTTGTGAATAAGTCAATAGGACTCTGAAGACATCAGTGTTCTTTCGATTAGCGATTTGCTTTTTCAAATTGAGCAAAAAAAGTTGAAAACTCTAATGGAAAACAAAATGGAAGTATAACCAAT
The DNA here is from genome assembly GCF_000691975.1 of Corvus brachyrhynchos. NCBI lineage: Eukaryota > Metazoa > Chordata > Aves > Passeriformes > Corvidae > Corvus > Corvus brachyrhynchos. The sequence goes on along the minus strand of NW_008239054.1, from coordinate 1,691,945 downwards.
TTCTGACATATGGTTTGCTTCTAAAAATGTCATCTATTTCTTAACTTTATTAGGCACAGACAATTTAATCAAAATAAGCCAGTCACGGTTAACAAGGCTATCAAGAGTGGAAACATATTTTACAAGTTCAATTACTTAAAGGACAGAATGAAGTCTTTTAGTTTCTTAATAAAGGATCTGAAGAGGTGATGTCATATTTCTCAAAGAAAAAATAGGAAAATAACTCTGTCACTCATTCTGAAAAAAGCCTTAAAACCATAAGAGTGGATTTTCAGCAAATATAAAATATTCAGCTAATACAAAGTGTAGCAGCTTGCATTTCTGTCCCATTATTAGTGGTTTTCAAATGTGAAAATTCCCACTATGCAGTAAAGGTAGAATTGCAGTGGAAGATTGGAACACTTAGATTTTCTCTTCCTGTACTTTCAATTTTAGCATAACGCTGATTTTTTATATATATACATTCATGCATTGTGTTGGGTAATATTCAAGGATTCTGAAACTGCAAATTTTGAAAGTCTAAGGTACAATAATAAAATCTAAATAGCTCGTAGTAGTGTTACAGCTCTATCTCTTACACTGCTAGTGGAAAAGAAGGGAGGACCCTTTTATCCCATGGGACCTTAGAGAGAAAAACCTAAATTTGTGATAAGGACATTTCACTTATGTCTGACTGTGGTATGGTTTGTACACTCATCCCAAATTCCAGTTTACTCAGTGGAAAGGCCATGAGTCTGAGGTAGGCTGCGATCCCAGCAGAATTTTCTCTTTCTTTTTTCAGAAGATGCACATTTTACAGACTGGCAAGGCAGGCTTGGGTAGCTTAAGCCACTTAGGTCCATGCACCACAGATGAGAAATAACTGATCTTTATGCCACGTGGCCTTGCCAAACCCACAACCCATCAACAGTGGTGTCCCCATCTCTTCCCTTTTACATTACCTGAGGTACAAGGTGTTCCCTGGAGTGTGTGAGAGAAAGCCAGGCAGAGCTGCTGCAGGGAGTTTTGGCTGCGTCTCTAGGGAAAAAACATCCCTGTGAGAACAGCTGATTTTGACTGAGTCTTAAAATAAAAAAAATCTAGTATTAGAATCTCCACAAGAGGGCATTATTAAATATTAAAATAGCATTAGTTTCCGCAGCCTGCGTGTGGAAATGCTGGTGACAATATGATTCATCAGATGCAATCTATTTTCACTCAGATTTTCATGGGGCTACCCGAGTTCTGAGATTAAAAACTCTTAAGACTGAGATAAAGGCAATAAGAGGCAGCAAATATCAGTCCTCCATGTTATCTGTAGCACAGAATATGCATGTACTATTACCAGTTCCCATCATCCTGATGGGACGGAAAAAAAGATTATGAAATGAGATCCTGGGGGTCAATGCTCCACTAAAAATAACCCCTGCCCAGTTAATAACATGAGACTGTGCTTAATATTAGTTACCCTGTTAGAAGAGAATGGATTTACTTAGAAATATAGGTATATAGTTAGGTTGCTTGCTGGACTCACAGTCAATCAGAGGACAGCAGGAGAATTTGATCTTGTAGGAAAGGCTAGAAAAAAAAAGGTAAATAGAAGGAATAATTAGGAAAAATAGGTTGTGATATCTGGGAGGGAATTGTAGCAAATCCTGAACAAACAATACAAAAAGGGACAAAAAACACTGAAGAAAGCTTAAGAGAAAAAATACAATGAAAATAGGTGTCCTTGGTGTTTTAGTTATTGCCAGGTACAAAGAATTGACCGTGTCCTCGACTGTGCTTGCTCCAGGTGCTGTTCAGTGATGGGCACAGGCCATCTAGTCATTCTAGTCCACTCACAGCCCTGTGTCCTTCCATCCCACATGCTCCTGTTTATTTGCCAGGGCTGTGCATTTGATTGCTAGCCCTGATAGCTCAGCCATGTCAAAGGGTGTGAATTCAGATTTAAAAGAGAGAAGAATTAAACAGAAGTGATTATAATAAAGAAAAAGGGCCCCAAGTGGCTTGTGTTTACAGAGACTTTACAATTTAACCATATGGTGCATTCTGCTTGTACCAAATGCTTTTTTTCCATGCAATAAATGTTGCCTATAACCACCAAGATTCAGCCTGAGATCTGCCACAAGAGTCTTCTAAATTGCAATATCCTTTTCTCTTGAAAGAAGTCATCCAGAAAAAGTGAAGACTTGAAGCCAAATTATTTTCCCCTGCCAAAGAGTATGTATACACAGAGCAGCACTGCGCTGTGTATCTTGTTGATAGGGTGTTTTCTTCTTTAGAGTACAGTTAAAGCCACTTACGCTCACAGAACCTGAGGAAAATATTCCCCAGATCCCATATTACAATATCATTATATTCAATTGTGCAGAAACAGCTCCCTACCACACTTTGCTATTGGGTCTTTGTTAAAATACTTACATTTTTATTGCTCCCTCTCCCACCTGATTTATTTGTTTATATATTATTTTGTTAACTTGGAGGATCCAACGGCTTCTGGTGAATATATAGGACTGACTGAACTTGAAGTAATTATTTTTCAAATGAGTTTTCATGCTTGAATGATCCCCTGTTGTGAACAACTTCCTTCGGCTCTGAACTTTTTTTACATAAAACGCATTAGAAAAACAACTTGCAAGAAATGATCACACCCTTCAAAACTGCTCTTCTAATAATGCTTCTAACAAATTTGCTGTGAGGAATATTGTTAATATTCTTCTGAAAGAATTAAAGTGTATAAACCAAACAGGGTCTGTTTTTTAATGGGAGGGGAAGGATAACACTTAGAAACCCTGTGTGCTCCTAAAGGACTGAAGGTGGGAGAGGAGATACTTTCAGCACCTGTAAGGAAAAGATGGGGCTGGATCCAGCTGGAGAAGTAATCATCACCTTGATTGTAAGCAACCAAGAATGGGTCAGGAAAAAATTAAATCGTTTTAATTCTAGAAGAGTAGCAGAAGGCAGAAGCACCTGGGCCTTCCCCCTCCAGATAACCTGAAGCATCTGGTGAGCTCTGACCACAACTCATGATCACCTGGAGAAGGTCTCCAAGGGCGCACTGGACTGTCCCGAGCCAGGGACTACAGTCCTGCTCATCACTGCTATCCTTCCCCAGGACTACTTGAAAATACATTAAAAAGCAAATGTATTCTGCTTGCTTTTGCTGTTCTTGCACAATTTCTGGTGCTAAACATAGCACCTCCATCTCCACCGGATCTCTAAAGTATCCACAATTTAAAAAGAAAATCAAGTAAATTTTCCTCTTTTTCCTTTCAAAATATGCATGTTCTCTCAGTTCATCTTTTGTGATATCAAATGCTGAAATTTTTCATTCATGTATTAGAGGGATTTTTCCACATGTAACACATTGCAAAGATTAAAATGATTCTGCAAGGTTTCTAGTATTGTTGCAAGGAACATTTTACCTTTGCAAAGGCAAATTCTAGCTGAGTGCTGGGATTTGCTACTTATTTCTTCTAGTTGTGGCAGCAATCATATTAAACTCACTTTTAATATAGAAATACTTCCATTTGTGTCCAAACTTATTTGTGATTATTTTACCATCTCTAAGCACCACTCCATGTAGTGGCACCAAAAGTAACAGAAGAAAGCAAGAAATGGTTCCAGAAATTATATTAGGTACCTGACCCTTCACTGCTTTTTGCCTATTCATTGCTTACACATAGAAATATTAATATTTTCCCTTCAATTTGGAATTACTCAAGTATAAATTTAAGTTAATGCATGTAGGACCCCAGAGTGCAGAGAATATTTCTCTGCCTGTTTTGAAGGGTTCTACCCCCCTGGACAACACTGGTTTTGGCCTTCGTCCTTGGAGAAAATTGCCTACCCTCTGGGAAGCATTAGAATCTACACTGGTGTGAACTAGGTGATAGAATACTATGTAAGATTGTCACAGAGTGAAAAATTTAGAAGATTTGGGTTTGTTAATATAGTAAATAGATAAAAGCAAAAAAACTTCAAAATGGAGGATTGTTGTTGTTCTCCAGACTTTCTTCTTCTTCTACTACTCCATAATCTGCAGTAGAAGTAGTTTGGGATGATTGGATAGAGAATTCCACAGTTCCTGTCTACTTGACTAGATGAATTCTTATACATTGGTAGAAAAGTAAAAATAATGTACGTTTTTAGTGACCATTGGTTGATTTACCTTTAAAAGACTGTGTAAATCTTGATAAGGGGGCTTTCTCCTGCATTCTCTGCTCTGTGCTATGTCTGGGTCATGTTAAGTGGCTCTATTTCTCTGATAAGACTTAATAAACAACTATCTGAAAGCAGCGAAGGCTGAATGTCTGTTTGCCTCCCAAACTCCTGGCAAAGACTCTGAATTTCTCCCTCATCAGGGGAGGTGTAATTACAGCACGGTTAGTGTCAAACGCACAAATATTTTCAGAGCAGAAAGATGCTAGGCATTTGCTGCATGAGCCTTCTTGTCAGCTTTGCTAAGGAAGCCAGTCTATGGGAGTGCAATGATGCACAGTTTTACTGAGAGTGGCTGTATATGGGCCCATTTGGTACCCTTGGGTATTTTCTGGGCCTATCCTAAAACATAAGATGTGTGTATGTACAAGGATATTAGCAAAAACATTGGAGTTGGATTGTAAGAGGAAACTGTTATTTGTTCACTGTACAAGCTAGAAATTGGAAAGGACAGGAGTCACCAAATGAAAAAGAAGAGTAGTCTAAATTGCAGGACATGGACTGGGAAATGAGCTTAGTCTCTATTTTGTTTGTTGTAGCCAGGAAGGCCAGAAACAAAATTCTGAGTTGTTTCTGAGGTTGTATCTTCAGCAGAAGATGAGAGCTGGGGTTGATTCAAACAGTTTTTGATTGAGGAAGAAGGGGAAAGGTTTAGTTTTGACCAGATATTTGATTGTATTTGACTGTAAAAGGCTTAATTAAAAAGTGAGAAACCACAGCAGTGACAATAGGTGGCAGTGTTGTCTCAGAAAAAACCATTTCTTATATTTTTGCTTTTGCTTGGATTTCCACTTTTGAGGGGAAGGGAGGGAATAATAGCCCTCTTTTGCCATGGAGAGCATCAGGAGTCAGGAGTCAAGATTATTACTAGCTTTCATCTGAGGTTAATTTTCTTCCTAGCTTTTTTTTTGTCATCATCTTGAAGATTTGTGTGAAGATCTCCTATTTGGAATCGACCTTGAATCGTACAGTTACAAATGCAGACCAAAAGGTAGTTTTTAATACTTGGTCTGTATTCTGGGATTTGAAAGCCTACGGGGCTCAATGAGCTGGAAAGAAATTCAATTGATTAAGGGATGAGTTGAAGTTGTTTAGGATGCTCTGCCTGCCTGTCAGCTCTTCTGGTGATTCCTTAAGGTTTCATATTTCCTGGCTTTGCAAGCAGCAATCTCTTCTCCCCCGCTGCAGTGTGAGACCTTGCATGCAGCAGCAGTGGGAAATGTCACCAGGCAGATGAACAAAACTACTCACAAAGTTGGTAACACCTGAGAAACAACTCTGCCTTCCAGGCTCACAGAAGTAAAGCTTTCCCTGTTCTTTTAGTTACAGGCTAAAGGAAAGTGATGTTCTGCAGCTTTGAATAGGGTTCAAGGCATCTCAGCTCCTCACGCTATCACAGATGTTTTCTCGTTTGACCTCTGGCAACTTGCCTAATCTTCCCCTCTGCTGCTTAGCCTGTACAATGGAGATAGCAGTTTAATTTGCCTGACTTCGGGGTAATGCTTGTCTCTCACTCTGCTGTCCTCTGCTAGAGGAGTTCTGATACTGAGTTAAACTTTCAGTTGTGTAATACAAATAAAATTAGCTGTATCTGTATAAGGGTTTCCAGGTTTGAGGGGAGCAATAGAAGCAGAGTAAAGGTAGCATGTGGGTGAAATCACCTAATACAAAGTACTTCAGTGGACCAGGACCAGACTGGAAACCAGCAACTAGACGCCTGACCCAGAATATGGAAAGATCTAGATTAAATTTTCTCCACTGCCAGAAAATGTTTAAAGTTTCCAAATTACCTGAAAGAGCATTGATTTGTAGGAAATGGGCTATTTATGGGAAAACGAGCTTGGAATCTTCACATATTAATTTTGTGCATGAAAGAGTGAAAATCATCATATACTTACATACTTAGATCACTCAGATGAGTAATAAGAATTGCAGCACGGTTTTTACTGGCTCAGGCTGATGTAGGGAGTGCTGCTTGTGGATAGGTAGCAAAAACACCCAGACATGGTTGAAACTGCCCTTTGTTATCGCTCCCAGGGCAAAAAACTCGGCCTTGGTTGCCTTTCCCTGCTAGTTTGCTGCACAAAGCTATATTGGGTAAGCCCCCTTTTTTCTTCCCTGAAGAATTTGGGCATTCAAATTCTGCGTGGATTTTTTTTCCCCCTCTATATTACCACTGGAATCTTTTTGCTGGGCACCTCCTGGGTTTGGGCTAGAGTCAAGGTGCAGTCTCCAACATTGCCTCAGGTATATGAGAACCTCTGCTTTCAGTGGGCTACCTGTTCTGCATTCCCTTCTTGGTACTGGATCTGCAGAGGGTGTAGAAAGCCCAGGTATCGATGCTGCTGATGGGGGATGGCTGATGCTCAGCTGCAGACATTGAACATGTTTGGACTCTGAATCCTATGGTGAATTTAGGTAAAAGAGGTCTTGTTTCAGTGACTGAGCTGAAAGTTGTAAACTGTCACTCTGCTCCTGTTGTGAAGAACTGCTGATCCATGTGGCTAAAAATTAGGCTTCTCATACGTTTCCCTCTCAGACTCTTGAAGCTGCTTGGTGTGCAGTGGGAATTAAGTCTCCCTGTTGACATAATAGTTGTGAAATACCACCCTGTGAAACTTATTTGCTATGCAGTTAGATGGATTCTGGAAAATAATTGAGCTTTTCTCTGGCTGTAAGTATGTGCACTGGCTCCTACTGCGATAACTACTGATCTTGGAAATGCTTGGCTTGGGGAACTGGTGTGCCTTGGTGGAGAGAGCTGACACTGGTATCACCCACAGGTTCCATCCTCTGGATCCTTTGTTATCAATTGTGCTCTGTAGAAAAGAGGTGTGCATGAATGTAAATGCCTTTATGATTCTATGAAAATAGCTCCTCAGTAGGTCACTGCTGCAAAGGAGGGAATTTCTGTGTGCTAGGTCCCTGACAGATAACCTAGGAAAATAAACCCAGAATAAATATGGAGAACAGAGTTATTCTAGCAACTCTGAACAGCAGTGAAATGTGGAATGCTGTTAGAAGAAAAGAATCACTTCTTAGCTCATAATTTTGGGTAGCTGTGGTATTTTAGATATAGTATGATTATTATCCAGACTAACAATTTTTCTCCATGCCTGATTCTCATGGAAACTGTATCTCCTACTGGAAGGAGTCCTGAATATTTGCTTTCTTTGTATCTGCCCTTCCTGAAGTCTGTAGGGGTTCATTGAATAATGACTGTTTTCAAGAGCCCCTGAAATACGAAAATGCTTAAATCCCACACCACTTTCAAGAGGAATTAAGTACCTAAACATATGTGGGTATCTGGGTTCTCAGAATAGTATTTTTTTATTAAAAATCCCAGATATAAATATTCAGTTTTGAATTAATATGAAACTAAGAGGAAATATATGGTTATTGTCTGAATTATTATAATATATAGCACATAATATATTAATCTGTATGCTATAATTCATGTTTTTATTATAATTGCATATGAATTATGAATATGGTGTGGTATGAATGTATATGAAATCTATGGTTAAATTTGCACCAAGCTCCACTAAGTTAG
>NW_008239054.1:1662866-1684176 GCF_000691975.1 Corvus brachyrhynchos | reverse complement strand
CAGAAGATAAACCATGAAAGCAGTTATTCTCTGGTTCTTATTTCCTCATCCACTGCTATTTAGTTTGTGCTGCTGCATTTCTCACCATGGAGTGGCTATTTGCAGAGGATGAGCTGTCTTCCTGAACTGTTTTCTTCTAAAGCACTATCAAAAGCAAATGGAGATGGGGAAGGCTCTCCCACATGGGGCCTTCTACAAAAATACTGTCAGCTATTGAGAACAATTTTGTGGGTTTTTTTAGCAGTAGGAGAACAGGAGGAAGACACCAAAAAGCTGAGCTTGCTAAAACCTCCCACCTCGCAGCCTTCAAAAATATTCCTCCAAATAATTAAAATTATCTGATAGTCAGCAATAAACAAATGAATTATTCCTTCAATGTTCATGTCAGTCCATCATGTCTGCATTCTTTTGCATTATTTCTTTAAGAACAAATTATTCTGCTTTCTGTTTACATATGAAGTCTGAAATTGTGTTTACCATATCTGTCAGAGCTGGCCTGGAGCACTTCCAGTCCTGTCTAAAGTCTTGATATATAAAGGAGAATGTAACTTTATTATACTTTTCTCAGTAGAGACAAACACCATTATTGGTTTCCTTCTATGTTCCTTTTGGGTTTTTTAAGCTGGGGAGTGGGGAAAAAAGGAAAACCAAACTTTTAATAGCAGACTACATTATGATGTATATTAAAGGCGTACCATTCCTGTGTTAGTATCTGTTTTATTACTAAAATCTAGTCTTGCAAGAGCTAAATAAAGTATTCATAATATTTCCTTCCCCTAATACTTAGAAATATTGGCAAATGATAGAAATATTCCCTTGTGTAGATCATACTGCTAGCTGCTAAAGCCTGAAAATCTACTAAATCTTTACTCTTAAGAAAAGTAGTATTGTACTTAAAGCAGTAAACCTTTAACTGTAATCTTCCCTCACTTATCCCTCACATGGCCTCACATCCCTGTGGCCCCAAGTTACACCATGACAACTTACTGTACTTGGGAAAAGTAAAATAAATAAGTTCAGTATACTTCTGTCTATGTGCAATTACTGTATTGAGGCAATTGTCAGCAAAAAATACCGACAGATGGTGAACCTTTAACTGATTTCTCTGTGAGTAAAACTTGGGGCAGATTTGGTCAAATACATTTATATGTGCCTGTATTTCAAGAAGTTAAGAGGAAAAAGAGAAATATTATTATAAGCTAAGTGAACTCTTCTGAACTTGACTTTTAAAGATTTATCTTAGGTCCAAGCAAAACCACAACTAAATATTTGGTCTGAACTAGCCTATTTCAAGTGCAAATACTGATTCTTTCATATCTCCACATGTCCCTTTGTTCCTGATCTAATGTGCATTTCCTGTCAAATTACTTTCGGCTTAACGTCTGATTATCAATGGTCCTTTCAGTATCAAATCGATTACTGATCAGAGGTATAGGTTGGCTAAATTCTGTAGAAATCTGCCTAGGAGACCTTGCTGTGAGCATTTAGGTGGGAAGCCTGAGTGCTGAAATAGCTATTTCTTTCATTAATATTTAAGAACTGTCTTAGAGGCTGTCATAGCTATACAAAGTAAGTAGCTAAAGCTGTAATTTCAAGTCTAAAATATATCCAAATACATTTTCAGGAGAAACTGCTCTCAAACCTGGAGTGTGTGTACAAGCCGGGTTATGTTGCCTGTCTTCTGCAAATACAATCTTTTTCCTTTCCATGCTGTTTCCAGTTCCTGTTTCTCCTGTTTGCTTATGACTTGGGGGTGTCATTTCAATGGAGTAAGCATTTAATGTGAAATGATCTTCAGCATTTTGTAGAAGCAGAGGTGGTGACACTGGAACTGAGCTAGCCTGCCTCTAAAAGATAAAGTTTTAATGAAAGAAATACTGTAATTGCCAGGTCAGTCCAAAAGTACCAGGAAGTTGTTTCAATTGTTAAATGCTGTATTTAAGAGTACAGATGGGGAAGATTGTTTTTGTTGCTGCTTTGGACAGCCTTAACAAGCTACCTATTTTCCTGCATCCCAGACCTTATTCTTCCGAATGCTTTTGAGGAAGTACGAGACTGTTGCTTTTATATTTCATTTCCTCCTCCTGCCCTGTATTGGCTGAGAAGAAAAATGGATTTCCTAATGGGCTAAAGTGAGAAGGAAAAGAGAAAATATGATTCAGGAACCAATCTTGCTGTTTGTCAAACTTAGTAAAATCATTTTAAGTGGCCTCATGTACGGATGCATGCAGATACCAAATTACTGTTTTGCTCAGTGCTTGCTTTTTGGGTCACCAGGTTTGGAACGCTGTAGACTTTATCCTTGAAACAAGCCTCTGAGCCAAATGCAGAAGTTGTGTACTAAGTGTGATGGAGTTGTTAATTATACTGTAGCACACGCAGAGTTATTTAAGTTCCCCATGTGACTGAGAGGTGAGGTACTGAAAAGGAGCATTTTATTTTGCAGGATTATTTTAATTTCCTTGTTGTAAATAACAGCCCAGGTTCCATCAAGAAAGATACTCACAGTTGGGTTCTTCCATGTTTTCAAAGTCTGCTCTTTCCCACTGTTTCCTAAACAGCTACTCTTTGAGGGCTTTCTTGAGCACCTGTGCAAGAAAAAGGAAAAGCTGATTTGAGATTTAGTTTCCTGTTCAGTGGGGAATGGCAGTGACAGGATGGGAGGGGGGAGGAGGGATTAGTCCTTCTCACTATGGAACTAATGAAAGTATGCTTCTCCATGAAAGAAATTTGTTCTGCTTTGAAGTCAGTGGAAGGACTAATGATATGGAGGAGTTGACTAGTGATGTGTAACACCATGCAAATGTCTGTATTTTAATCTTTATACTGAAAGTAATTAGTGCCTTCTGTCTTGTCTTCCAAGGAGGCATTTTTCTGCCACCTGCTGTGGATATTGTTCCCAACGCATCCCAAGTACACATAGTACTTCATCCTAACATAAAGACCTTTGGTCTGAGCATGGTGCCTGCAGGCATAAATTCCAGTATGTCCAACTTTTCCTTACAGAAGAGGGTGTGAGCAGGGCTAACAATATTCTGAAGGAAGCAAATTTCCAAAGGAGTGCATTTTCAGAGTCTTTCAGGTATTTATTTTCTCTTTTGTGGAGATAGCTTATGCCAGTCAGATTGTTTAAAGTCTTCTGGGACCACTAGACAAGGAAAGAAACTCTTTCATACCAGTTTTGAGGAAAATCATCTGAAGTAAAAGTCAAAAAGAGGCACTACAATGCAAAGTGTACTAGTGGTGCTTCTGGCACACTGTGCTGCTTTAGCCAAATAGATGGATGCCTGCTGACTGTCATTTGTCAAAGCATTCCCTCTGTTCCCTTCACCTCTTCCTTCCCCGTTGGAATAACTGTGGAATTACTTCTTCATTTTTATTTTGCTTTTTGATGAAGGCATCAGTAACAGTTCACACTGAACCTTTTTTAAAACAATTCTACTACATATCTGTGTCTAGGGGGGATAGAGAATGATTTTACACATGTATAGATATACTGCTTCTGGTTTTCTTAAAAAGTGAACTTCTGCACTGGCTTCCTCTGAAAGCCTTGCTTTCCTTTTTCTAGTACAAATTCCAAATAATTCTATATTGAATTGAAACTCTCAGCTGGGCCTAAGTTCAAGCAGGTTTATGAGACTGTCTTTGTCATATAAAAAGCTTTAGGCAAAATTTTAGTGTTTAAACTTCACCCACAATGGGGAAAGAAGAACGAATTCAGAAAATCTAATTGCCTTAGCAAAAACTGAGGAGCCAAGGAGTACTTTGGAGTTAAAGCAATCAAAGAAGGATGACCCATTTTCTTAAAGAACCATAGACCCTATGCTGATGGGCACTATAGAAAAGTTTTATATAGTTTTTGCTGGTTTTTTTTGCTTACAGCTGATTTCAGCCATCTTCTTCCTTTCCCCGCCTTTTCTGTAGTGGACAAATGATGCAACTCTTCTTGATGATTACTTTTTGAAATACTACTTTTTCATGCATTTCAATATATGTTTTAAATAAACACATTAGTATTACAACTGAGAGTTGTTAATGCCAATTTGTGCATGGAAAGCATGCTCATCCTAGGCTCTGAAACATTCATTTTTCTCATAAGCTGTAAATGTTGCCTCTTGATATTTTACTGGGAATAGTTTGCTAGCCTTTAGACATTATGTATGCTTGTCTAGGACTCCTTCTAGCAAGATCTGTGTCAGAGAAATCACTCATTCCTGGAAACTTCCAGCAGCCTCAAAGGAACAGGGAGCAGATTTCACATATTTCAGTCAGGAAAGCAAGGTCAGGAAGGAAACAAACAAACTTTGTCTTAGTTTCCAATTGCTACTGATGTGAACATAGTGTGGTGCTGGAGAGAGGTAGTATACTTACAGAAGAGGCATCTTGCAGGTATCTGTCAGCTCATTGTTCCTGCCTGCAGTGGCCAGTCCAGTGGAGTACAGAAATGGAGCTGTCTTTCCCAGCACAAGAGAGAAACAAGAGTTGCTCTTGAAAATGGCAGCTGGAGTGTTGCACTTGAGGATGCACCCTGCATACCATATTTGGATGGTGGTGTGTTGTAGGCATTTATTCTCCATCTAACAAGGAAGACAAGTGACTGCCTAAAGCCCTTCCTACAACCCAGGCACTGGGAAGGCTGGCTGGGCAGCAGATGGGAGTCAGATATCTGCAGCCCCACTGCACCTTGCTGTTATTGGGGTCTTCAGCTCCTGTGAGAATGATGACATCAGCCTCTTGCTGACACCTGACAAATCACTTCTGTAGGTTATTCTCATTGAACTTGGCTTGCTGGCCACCATGGAAGCTACTTTCCTTCTGCAGGAAGGGCTGGGAGCACCTACACTGCACACAGTCTCAGTTATGCCATGTTTCCCTTTGGGTTCTGTACCACTTTCCCACTGAAACGTTACTCCAGGCTCTCGACCATGGCTGGGAGAGTTACCAGCTGTACCAGCACTCCTGTGCTATGTGCTTTAAGATCTGGGCATCTTGTAGGAGCTCCTCCAGGCCTGGAGCCAGCTATGTGTGCTCAGCAGTGGGTGTATGGCCATCCCACTGTGCTCCAGGAGCTTGCACTAGCCAGGGGCAGTGCTGTGCTGCTGGCTGGCATGCACACAGTCCAGAGAGGGAGACTCTAACTTTTCTGCCTCTGGGGCTCTTCAATCGGTAGAAGTGGTGCAGAGGTGATGCAATCAGTTTTCCCAATTAAAGCTACTTTGAAGCCATTATAAAAACTTCTGAAAAAAATTCCTGATTGCTCTTCAGGGTGTAAGTGAATGTCCTGTTTCCCAGGAACGTCACTAAATTGAGACTATTAATCTAAGTTCTTTTTGTTTCTCTGACCCTTGATTTAATAAGTCTTTTCCCCTCAGAGCATCATCTATGGATACAAGTTTCATACTGCTCCCTTGGACATGACTGTTTGCCACCTGTTCTTCAAATCAGAAAGCAGAGAGATTGTGGTTTTGCCTTACAGAACTAGAACTAAAATTTAAGGCTGCTGCCAGAGTTGTAGCAAAACATCTTGTCATGTGTGGGTATTCCCCTTTGTTGTGGCTGAAGCCAGGACACCCTTCCACCACACAACCCATTTTCCCACAACTCACCTGCTAGTTGAACTGGCAAGACTTGATATATTTCCTATATTTCCTTTTGTTGGCACCCCTGTACTAACAATGTCTTTTAAGGCGAGGTGTCATGTATGGGTCCCCTCATGTGGTGTCTATTCCCCCATCACCCCAGTTCTCTGTAGCTCTGCCTGTTTCCAAATATGCCAGACTGAACTCATTTGCTTTGCTATGAGTTCTTAGCACTGGGGACAGACACATGTGATGATGCATAGGGCATACCTTAGGTTATATGCAGAAATGTAAACTCCTGCTGCTGTCATGATTCCTCAGATTAAATGTTCAGGAAATCCAATTAAAGCATATGTCCACACAGCTTGCAATTTCAAGATTACAAACTATGTTCACAGATAGAGAAACCTAATGCACAATCCCATCCACTCCTGTAAATGTTAAACATCTGAAAATATTTGTGTGGCTAACAGAATTGTAAATCTGCCAAACTTCCCATTTTTCACTCTTGCTGCCAGTAAATAATTTGTTGCAAATGTGAGACTGAATTCAGATCCTGCTTATGACTGGCATGAAGACGGGGGTGATAAAAGGGTAGATTCCACAGTTGTCTTGAACCAGTGGGTGCTGCTAGGAGCAGCAACAAATGTGAACATTTCAAAAAGCAAACCTTGTCACATACAGTGCGTACCTGCTGAGCATCACTAAAGTTACAGAGCTGTCCATCCACAGGATGGTTCTTTTACACTCCCCTGTTTGCTGGGTGTGACTGTCTTGTACCTGTTCTAGTCCCAAAATTCATGATAAAGGCACTGCTGTAGGTTTTGTGTACTGTAAGGTGCCAAATGGGAGCTAGAGTGCAAATTTTATCAAGGCTACTCTCTAATAAACTCTCTACTCTCTTTTCATCACTATCAGGTGCTGAAAAGTCTGAATATGTTATTTCTTGTTCTTATTAGAAACAATATGGCAAAACCCATGTAAACAAAAAATTTCATTTGAACTTGATGAGACCCCCAATTTAACCCCAATGTTTTTTCTTCAATAGCATTTAAGGCAAGAAATTTATATCTTTTGCTCAATATATTTAATTTGTTCCCTCAACTAGTTCTAGTACATGGAAACCAGTGAAGCTAAGATTATGAAAACAAAACAAGCAATGTATTTGAGTTGACAATTACAGAAAAACATGCAAACAAGCAGAAGGAACTTAAGAGCACCTGTCTGAAATATGAGGTCTTTATTTCTTGATTTTGTTCAACCTTGTCCTTTCCTGTTTTCTCTCTTGTGTGAAAACACCAGTTAACAGTCTCCTGGTCTTTTTAGGAGATGACATAAGGGCCCAGAATGAATTTCTCTCCCTGCCACCCCACAACACTAATGCCTTTACTTTGTGCGGACCTGTTTGTTAGTCAATTTTCAACACTTCTTGGATCATAGTGAAGCTATGGTGGAACAGGAGTAAATTTAAACCTGTGGAAAACTGTCAGATCAGATTCCTAAACAAATCTCCCACTTGAGATAGTTATTTACATTATAAAGTTGCTGGCTGGTGACTGGTGACTACTCCTTACATTCAGCATATGAACAATACCTCCTAGTGATGCTGGAAAAAAGGCAAGGCTTGTAGGATGACCAACTCTGTGTGACTTTCATTCAAAGACTCCATTTTCTTTCCAAATGGATTATTTCCCTTTTTTCCCTCTCTCTTCCCAGACCCTTTATAGCATTTAAGAATGAGAGAAATAAATACTAGTCTTGGAACCACCTTCTCCAGTACCCATGTGAATTAAGAGCAATGCAGAGTCAGTAAAAGGAACTGAATCCCAATTCTCCAGCACCTTTACGCCTTTGCAGAGACATCATCTATGCAGATACCTCGCTAGTTCCTTGTTGCTGTATTTACCCTGTGCTGTAACCTCATGGAACTGCTACCACACTGTCTGCAGGTGCTGGGTTTCTGACACCGCAGCATCACAGACCTGCTGGCTGGAGTACTGACTTGATTGCCTGCCTTCCCTCTAGGGAGAAAGTTTATAGCCTCCTGCCTATTTGTAACATGGCAGTTTAGAAATGCCAGAGACTGGAAATTGGACCAAATGTGCCGTTCATAGAGTTACAAATGGGAATCATTTAACGCTAAAAACATCTCCTGCTTTTCCTTCCCTCTCTCTTTTCTAAAGGTCAAGGTATTTGTACAGAAACATTAAGCCAGCTGTAGAGAGGTTGCAAGACCATTCCAGCTACACTGTGATGTGATTTTTATCTCCCACCCTAACAGGGAATGTCAGTCATAATTAGTGTTACACATAAATTTCTCACTGGGATTCAGGTTTCACATGATTAGGAACTAAACTATGTAGAGTGCTGCTCTTCTAACTCTGTAGTTTCAATTAACAGATTCAGCGATGGAAAACCACGGCGAGACATAATGGCTGAGGTCAGAGAGGTTATCTTTTTTTATAGCAGTTGTCATCTTAAATGAGAAAACACAAGGAAAAGCAGGACTGGGACAAAATCCTTTCCATGGCCTTGGTCACTGCTATGATCATCCTAATCCCCAGTGGATATGGTGACGATGTGCAGTACAAGCCTGCTGTAGCCTAGCTCTGTTTCACTGATGAAGCATGTAAGCAGACTTTCACTGATCTGATCAGTGCTCTTGCTGATCAAGAAACTCTCGTTACTTTAGAGCAAAGCATAAGAAAGCCAGAAGATGAAATAAATACTGCAGAGTGCTGGGCAGAGACAGAAATCCACCACTGTAGTCCAGGAAAGTGACCCTGGATTTCTTCCTTTTCTTTCAAGGGGCCTTAGAGCGCAGGAATCCCATCCTAAGAAATATTCAAAGGATAGAGTATTCAAAGGAGTAAAAGAAAGAAAAAAATACAATTACAGGGCTGGCATAAGCATTGGAAAAGTAGCTCTGCTTGGGGTAGGAGACTATCAGCAGTGGCAAGGCACATGGACATGCTCCATGCTTGATCTTTGTCTGGATTTTGGGGAGCTGTGTGGGGTGACTGCCACAAAGAGATATTATTATGGAGCTGACTCACTGTTGGAAATGGTGATTGCCAAGAAATAGAAAACTTCCAAAGAAAGATCACTCAACCTGCAACTTGGGCATAAAGATGCTGACTTGACCCTAACATCAAAATCTATCAAGAAAGGCCTGATCTTATGGAGGAACAAATGTATTCTACTTCTCATGTCTGTTTTCACAGCATGGAATTCTTCTAGGGGTCAGGAACATCTGCCTGACATTTCTGCTTCTCTCTTTTCCTTCAGCAGAGCAGGAGTGTGCTGGCTGGAGGGAAGGGATATTCATATCTTCCAGGAGTTGCTTGATCTAAGTACATGAGTTAAAAGGCTATGCAAATATGTCCTACAGATGCCGTCTGTGTGCTATTTGTAAGGTCTTAGACCATCAGGGAAGAGCTGGGAGTAGTTTCTTGTTCAATAGTCTCCTCACTACACACACAAGAAGGCTTTGGATATATCTGCCTTCAAAAATCACTTGTTGTTGTTAAAATGGAGGGGCAGAAGAGTAAACAATCCCATTTCCCCTCAACTTTTTAGTTCGTCAATATCACCTAGTGCTGGCACAGAGTGACTTTTGTGTATGCAGATAGCTCGGAACTTTGGCTGTTCACATCTTTCAGTATTAGAGCTCATTTGCATCTATAACTGTTCACCTTGATGATTGCTCTCTGTCACATGCTTCGAGTGGTCTGCAGTTTCCAGTCTGCATCACCTAACTCCTCTGGCTGATCTTCAGGCTATTTCCAAGCAGAATGCCTATGAAATAAAGTTATAAAATGAAAGGTCTCTCTGCTTTCAACATGGATGTGCAACTGTTGTGTCCAGAAGACAGATGAGTTTTGATTTCACTTTTGATTTTTAATGACAATAATTGAATAAGAAAAATTATTTTTAAAAATTGTAATTGCTTACAATTTAAGGAAGGGACTGAACTGTTCTCTTCCAGCTTGTCTCTGGTTGTTACTGGTCCTTACTGGTTGTTTGAATCTGGTTACCAGCCATTCTTGAAAGGCTGTCAGCTCTCAAAGCAGACCCCTAGCACTTCTTTCCCTTCATTCAGTGGGAATTAACTAGATATGTCTGGGGATAGTGAGAGATAGGGGAATTTTTTTCCTAAATCGGAGCTTTTTGTGTGGTAATGCAGGGACAGTGGAGAGTCTTAACACCGAATTGCTTAACCACAGCCTTCCTGACTGTTATGAAGGATCAACCATAATATGGGAGAGCAGATCTGAAGTTACAGAGAGAGAGTTGCTTTCATTTGAAAGTAGCATCATTAAAAGAAAAAAGAAGAAAAAAAAATGAGAAAAGAGAAAAAGCATTAAACATCTGAAATACGTTTTAGAAAGATAGAAATAAATGTGAGTTCTAGTACTTTTGTAAGGAGTTGTATCAAACAAATGCTTTCAAGAAGACAGCATAATGGCCTATTAGAGAAACACAATGTCACTTGTAGGTGACTAGAAGTACAAAGTAGGAAGATGATAGCGTCACTAAATGCTTTTCCCAAATTGCAAGGATGGGTGTTCACTGAGATGTTTCTGGCTGAGTAAAGATACAAGTGCAGATAGACGGGGGCAGGAGAAGGCAAACAGAATGTTTTCCCCAAAAGGCTGTCTCCTGTCCCTTCATCTTTATTCTGACTCAGGCATCCAAAATTTGTGCGTTCTTTACTGAGGCTTTAACATCATTCAGCTATGAATAGACACCCAGTGAACATAGAAAAGTGTCCATGTTGGTTTCTCTCTCCCTTTAAAGCAGTGTCCAGAATGCTATAATATTGCTGTCATTTTGAGAGAGAAAAGGAAGCAGCAACAAATTCTGTTTTCTGGAGTATGAGGGAATTTTTTAGTTGTTTTATTTTGGTGGTACTATAGAACACCAGGCATATCTATAAGCTGTGCTGCAAAATGCAGTGTAGGTTGGGAATGTCTATAATAATTTTAAAGGACTCAGCTTGAAAAATCAGGAGTTATCTAGCTGTCATTGTACAGTGCTCTGCGCTGGCTCATACTGTTGTGTTATGCAGGCAAACTACTCATCAAGAGTTAACTCGATAAGTGCATCACCTTAGTAACCAGAATATTAACACACTACAGCAGCAAAGTATAGCCAGTTTATAGCTTGATTTCAGGCACAGGAGTTTGAGGTGGTGATATGTGTGCTGTAGTGCTGTGCAGGATTGGGATAAAAAGTAATGGTAAAGCTAAAGAAGAACCAAGTGTAATATTTATTGTGTATCCAATGCTTAGGCTGTTCTGGTTACTGGAGTGATTTCAAAGCAAAAAACAAGTGAAAATAATGCATGAGCCAGAATATATGGGCAGATCATTCCATATTCTCTTTCCGCTACCTTCGTTAATTTTACATTTTATTTCTTCACGAGCAAAACTTATCATAAGGTTTTCAGTATCCCTTATTTTTTTCCTGTCATTCACACATTTCATCCAATATGCAATATTGCACAAATGGAAAATACTTTTAAAGCAGCAAAGATGTAGCAAGAGGCAGATAGCTGGCAGAGCATCATCTAAGAGAATAAACTGAGCACTTACTATGCCTGAAAGATAAGATCCAGTTTAATTTTTAGATGACTCAGTATTTTTTTATGTATGGATGTGAAGTAGTGAGAAAACCACTATGAAATGCAACACTGCCACCCAGGATAGCCCTGATTCACCTTGTTTTATTGCTTGCTGCAGCTGTATGTACACTTTACATTACTTCCTCAATCCCAGTGTGCCCCACATGTACTTTAAATAAGACACTGTCTGAACTAAGAACAAACAACTATATTCCATCTCCAGACAGACTGTTACTTCCCATGCACATGACCCACTATTACCCACCTCCAGCCTCGGCCCAGAGGTGTGAATGTGACTGACTTCCACTCATGTAGGATGCAGAGAACTATTTTTACTTCAAACTGCTATCTTGAATATTGAATTCAAACGCAAATCAAACTGAGCACGAGCAAACTCTAGAGCATGCAAGTGGCTGCTCTAAAGCCATATGGAACAGCTCCATAGAACTCCTCTGATGATCATCTGTGGGACAGCTTTATGTTTCAGTTCTGTTTGGTCCAGGTCTCCAGAGTTATGTTGTAAAAAACTTGCTCTGGCATTATATCATCACAACAAAAGTCTTCCTTTGCCTCTATGAAACAGCTTTGTTTATACACGCGTTATGCTTCTGAAGGCTGGGATCATACCTGTAATTTCTTTTAAAGAAGAATTAAAATGTGATTTTTATTTTTTTTCTTACAGTATTTCTTGTTCACTCCAGTGTTAGATGCAAAAGGAACTCTCAAATTCTGTTATTTGAAGTCTGACTTGGTCTATACAATAGCGACCTAAAAAAAAAGCCTGCTTAAAAATTATCTTGTATACTATGTTTATGTCACATATTTAATGCTCTTTTGACAGCCCCTTTAATATTGTGTTCTGGTGATACCCACAGAACTCCAGGCAGTTTGACAAACCTGTAAAAGATTGTCAGTGAGATGCAGATTTGCACACATGGAAGCAGATGGTAAACCAACTAGCAATTCAGGGAGAAAGGCATCAGGAAATTACAGCAGTGGCAGAAATTAAACACTTAGTGCCAGTGGACCAGTTTCTTAAGTGGTGTGAATTGCTGTATGTGATGGACACTGTATTATGAAAAAAAAAGAGAGAAAGGACTGGACACTGCATGTTATACTTGCTCTTTTAAAATAATCTGATCACTAGGCACTAAATGTCCTATGACAAAGTCTCTCACAGTTGTTAAAAAAACCCCCCAAAATACCCAAACAAACCTGACCAAGTCTAGATTTTGAAAATTGTTTTCATTGAAAAATTTTGTGGCCTGCCCCATTCTTTAACTTTTCCACAAATTTGACTTGCCACTTTGCTATTGTGGGAAACACTGAATGTGCAGCCCACAGGGACTCACTTCTGGGAGGCTCAAGTTAGAATGAGGAAGTCCTCGTGCTGTGTTAGAGAAGCAGTTTGATGGATGAAGAAATTACTGCCCCTACCAGCATAAACTGTCTGGAGGTGAATGCAGCTGGGACATAAGCCAAGAGTAAAAAAATGTTTCATACAGGTTTTCCAGCTCACCTGACTTTACATCTTAGATAAGGCATCTCTTTCAACAAACACTGCATTCTAAAAGTAACACAGGTACATCCTGAAAGAAACAGCTGACTACTTCTGTTTTACTTTCTGTGTAGCTCTTTTCAGGAAGGAGGAGAAGGTAAGGAAACTCCTTTCATGCCTCTCTAAGTAGCCAGGATCCCCTTTTCAGTATGTTCTCTGTCTCAAAAACATCTTCTTTGCCTCATTTCTGCATCTTCAGAAAGAAAAGAAGGTCAAACTACTGTCTCAATTCCTGCAAGTGCACACAGTGTACAGGTCCTTCTTCCATGTAGGGCAAAGTAGTGTTTGGCATGTGTTGATGCCCAGCATCTGTGTTTGTGAAGCAAATTTCTGACTTGTATGATTTCTGTCAGGTACGCTCTGGAGGAAAACTCCTGTTTTCATTCAAGTGAAAATAAAGGCTGGGCAGAAAAGATTGGGGATAGGGAGGAATGAGTGGGAGGAGGGTGGAGAGGAGTATATTGCATTTACTTGATTGTCAGGGCAGGAGGAAGGAATAGAAATTTGAAGGAGTGGTGCTTCAGATTTCAAGCTGTCTTTCTGATCTATAACTCTGGAACAAGTATGAGCCTTCAACTAGCTTGGATGCTTTCTCTAATGACATTCAGACCACAAATTCTATGGAAATTCTCTGCTTTATGCTAATCCTGTAAAAATCTGGCTAAGAATAACTGAACTTTCTGTTTTCGGTTCAACAGAAAGCAAATTCCCAGACATTTTGCACTCTGCATAAAGGTGAACAATGCTGCATTGTTGAACAAACAGGATAGCTCCTTCAAGCATGATGGTGTTAATTTGTTTGTTTGTTGGCATATTTTTTAGAAATTAATTTCATCAATGTGAACAGCTTAATATTTTTTCTGTTTTCTCACTGAGTGTTCATTGGGTGGCTACAGAAGACCTGTTCCACCATTTATAGAAAAGACAGAAATCTTAATTCTGGGGTTCTAAACAGCAGTTCTGCCCGTGGCCTGGAAAGAAGGGTCAGATTATGGACCAGCACAGCTGTGATTTTATTGGTTTCAGTTTTACAGAAGCATTAAAATTGAAAGCTTTGCAGACCATCTACTTATTACGAGTGCTAGATTTGCTGAAATTACTGCCTGTTTCCTTTCCCTTTTGTGGCTTCCATGACTTGATATATGTTCCTACTATGACATCTCTTCCTTGTGTGAATGAACCCTGAAGATTTCCATTCTGTACAGTAACCCACATTCTGAGAGCAATAGCTCTTGCTGAAAGATCTCAAAGCCAACCACATGGCTAATTAGTAATAAAGAACTACTTATAATCCTGTGACTGTCACATAGATCCTTTGACAAAAACATGTGGTAGTTGTCAGAAACTCCTTAGAAAGTAGTTTCAATTTAGTAAACAATTCTGTTGTTTTTTTCAGTATTAGAAAGCCTGGGTAATTCCCTCCCACTCACAGATCCAGCATTTACTTTTCCATATGGTTAGTTTGCTTAACAAAGAAATTGCATGAAGAAGTGTTAAAGGCTAAGTCTGCTTGAAATTAGTGCATCCTGATAAATATTACCCTGGCATCTCTTGATTGTGGAGTAAAAGAAATGATGGGTTTATGTCAAGTTAACTCTGCTGCCAATAACTGTCTATAAGTACTGAAAGATTCTTGGGAGGAAATGGCATGGAAAGGTGCAGAAAACCCCCTTCATTTTAGGGATTTCAGTGTTTCTTTTCCCTAGCAAGAAATGAGGAACATAGTTTCTGCAGAAATTAGTAGTAAATAAGTACTTTTTAATCAAAGTCAAAACCTAGAAGTGCTTATAGTTGAAAAAACCCCCAGTAGACCAGATGAGTTGCATAGAAAATTGATTATGGGTTAATCGGAATTAACAGGACATTTTGACTGTGCCTCCTAGTTTGTTTTTTTTTTTTTTTCAGGAATAGACCTACTCTGGAACTGTGGGCATATGTGATAAAACTTTGTTTAAAAAGCATACCCCACTGAAATTCATAGCTCTAAGCTGAATCATGGATTTGTGATTACCACTGGCATGGATTTATGAATTCATTATCTTCATTTAATCATACAGATAAAAACATCTTAATCTGTGTAACTCACAGCTTCAGCTTTTCATCACAAACTAAGACTGATACTAAGAGCACAAAGCTAAAATTCTTGAAATAATAATAATCTTTTGAGGGTTTGCCAATGACAGTGGTTTCCACTGAGACTATCAGTTTTGCCAAACATGCTGATACGTTAGCTTAGTAGTTAATAAGAAGAGAATGCTTCTTTGCATGTTCTTTTCTTGAAACATTAGTTACTTTTAAACATGATTTTGCTTGATACATATTCTTTTTGCAACATTTCCCCCAGTTTTAATAAAAAATGTCAAGATACTCCATCTAATCAGGTGGCTGTTTGTATCTGTGCTTTTGGAAATAACTCCATTTTCACATCTATTTCTTCTTTTATCTCTGAAATCGTGCAGTTGCTGTCTAAAGTTCTCATGAATGCTACATGGAATGTGTGTATTTAAAAGCCATATTTGTGAGTCCCAATAGGATACATTTGGAACACAATAACCTTCAGAATTTCCCTAGCAAAAATTATATGATTTACATACACCTTTTATGTTTACCATCGCTCTGATTCTCTTTTCCTTTCTCTAGCATTAGAGAGATGTCTGTAGTTCCTCACAGCATGGAAGAACAGAAACTCCTTTTCTACGGTCCATCTGTGTAGCATTAGGTATCTGCCTAGGCTGTGGGAACCTCTGCACAGCATAGCAGAGAGCCAGCCTGAGCTAGACCAAAGATTTGTTTGGTCCAGCATCCTGTTTCTGACACTGCTAAAATGTCAGAGAACAAGAGCAGAACAAACTCAGCCTTCAAGGGTTTTACAAACAGCAACACTGAATGCAGCAGGATGATCACATCTTTTGACTGGCTGGTCATGCTATGTTTGATGCAGCCCAGGGTGGTGTTTGGGCTCCGGGCTGCCAGGACACACACACTGCTCACTCAAACTGAGCCTGATGCTCGTCCCTTTCTGGGCCCCACGATTTAAGAAGGATGTGAAAGTCCATGAATGCATCCAGAGGAGGATAAAAAAGGTGATGAAAGGCCTGGAAGGGATGTCCTATGTGGAGCACCTATGACCTTTGGTCTTGTTTGGCTTGGAGAAAAGGAGTCTGAGGGGCAATCTCTTGCTCTCTGCAGCAATCTGAGGAGGGGCAGTGGAGAGGGAGATGCTGAGCTCTTCTTCCTGGGTTCCCAGTGGAGGACGCATGGGAATGATTCAAAGCTGTGCCAAGAGAGGCTTAGACTGGACACTATAAAGCATTTCTCTACCAACCAGGAGATCTAACACTGGAAAAGGCTTCCTAGAAAGGTGATTGATGCCTCAAGCCTGTCAGTGTTTAAGAGACATTCAGACAATGCCTTTAATAATATGCTTTGACTTCTGGTCAGCCCTCAGCTGGTTAGGCAGTTGGATTAGATGATCACTGTAGGTCCCTTCCAAGTGAAACAGTCTATTCCAGTCTACTCTAGTCTAGTCTAGTCTAGAATTTTTACCATAGGGGTTCTATGCATTTATAGTCATGGGTATAAATGTCTGTCTGGTATAAATCCACTGTCTCAGTGGATTTACCCATGAACTTACCCAGTCATTTTCTCACCTTTGGTGTAAAATTTCAATTTATCATGTATCATAGTACATTCTATGTCTTCACTACCAGCTGTGTATTCTCTATCTTCACTACCTTCTGAATATCCTAAATTATGCAACTGGTAACTTTATTGAAGGCCTGCAGCCCTCACATTGGTAAGAGCAGGGAGCAATCAATTCCTGTCTATCTATTCCTATCATTATACACAGATTTTAAAGACATCTGCCATGTCCTACTTTGTTGGGATTTGTTTGCTTGTTTGTTTTTTCTTTTAGAAGCCATTGCATATTTTAAATCCTTCTCTGAACCCTCTCTGGAAGGAAAAGGAAGGCCAGTGTTGTATATGGTGTTCAGCCACGATCATACACAATTTGAGAATGATTGTATCCATTTTGTTATTTAGTCCTTTCTTAGTAATTCCTAGCATTGATTTGCTTTTCTGACCACTACTAAACAGTGAGTTCACAGTAACCCCAAGAGCACATTCTGATGGCTGGAAATTCCTTGTTCCATATGTGAATATAGGACTGTTTTCCCCGTGTTGCCTCAACTGTCTTAAAAATACTTTATTTCTCAGCAACTTCATGAGAAACCTCAGATGTGGTTCCTTTTGTTCTAAGGGCTGAAAGTCAACTGTAGGAGAAAATCAGAGAGGAATCCTTAAGGGCACAAGAACTGAGTTTAAGCTGGTTTTATATTCTGTAATCTCCAAGGGGTATCATATATATACTTTGCATTTGTTTTTTTTCCCCTCTCAAAACTCTGAACTTCTGTTACACATCCAGGACACTAAATGGTGCCTTTGGGCAGCTGTCAATCTTTTGCTGCATGTTTGTGCATTAAATTTTATGTACTGTTAGAGGTGAAATGGTGCCATTAAGAGTAAGCAGTCTTCCTTTCTAGGATAATAGATACAAAACTCTGAAAAACAAGGAAGGAAAATGAACATTTGAAAGAGACACAGGATTTAGGCTGTGTTCACAAAACCTCTGCTGAACATTCAACCCTGTCCACCTTCATCTCTGCTCCTTTTTAATGGCTAGGCTTTCTGAAATTAGGTCTATTTTGCATTGAGCCTTGCTCTGTAGTACAGCTCTTGTGTAAATGACAGCTTTTGTACTTGTAATGTCAACAAATCTGGAAAAAAAAGCTATCCTTTTGAGGAAGACAGACGCAGCAAGTTGCCAGGTGTGTTACTAGGACTATATCTATACTCATAAAAGTTGGGCTACTCTACCAAAGCCCCATCCATGTTACAGGTGTGTACTTTTAAAGTGAGGGGGAAGAAGGAGAAAAGATAAAAGGAGACAAAATGTTTTATTGGCTTCTGGAAGCAGACAGATTTTTGTAAAATCTCATAAATAGCTCTGTTCCCAGTGTATGGACTTACAGAAAGAATTTTTTTTTTCTATTTCTGCTTACAGACATCTGTTCACATTTTCTGGTGGGAATTCTGGGATTTAAACAGCCATCTGCTTCCTACTGTAGCAGCTCAACAACAAAGGGCATTTTCTCAACTAACAAATAAGAATCTTTGACTAATATAAAGGCACAGTTAGGAACATATGCTACTTTTTCCTTTTAACCTTAGTCAATATATTTTTCAGTCTATTCAGATTACACCAATTTACCAAAACAAACTGAATAAAGTGTTCAACATTTCATGCAGGGAGTCGAAACTTTAAATAAAGCTGCAGGTGTGCAGCTATTGTGTGCCTCTGCGTGATGAGCGTGTTGCTGAATTCAAAGCTTAGCAAAGATGGAGAAATTCAGTGGGGTTGTACTACAGGCTTATTTGTTTCAACAAGATGGGGAAAATGGCTACATGGCTTGTACAGTAGAAAGCAAATCAGCCCACACATGCCTGGGAAGCAGAAGGCACCTGGGAGCTGTATAGCTGTCTGTGTATTGTTTCCCTGAAGTCTAAATGGTCAGCATGCAGTACGAGGCTCGTAGGGCCAGACAGTTTCTGACATGTGAGCTTGTCTCTGCAATAATCAGAGTACACAACCTTTATGGTAGGTTTATGGGCAATATGTTGTGTATTAACTCCCTATAAGTGGCACATACTAAATACAGTATTCAAAACGTCAGTCTTCCCTCCTTCCCCCTCCCCCTGTGAGGGCATTCCAAGTATTATTGACCATGCTTTGTATTATGTGAATAATCATATTACACTTCCAAGATATAATCTATCCCCAAGCCATAAAGAAGACCTTCAAGGATTAATTCTGGGACACATCTCCATTCACAGTAAGTAGCATATGCATTATATATATACTTAATGAATTGAAATGAAGCTGTAAGTTACTGTCAATACAGAGGAGATTGAAACAGAGAAGAGCTAAGATGACCCAGAAGAACTTGCAGTGATAAAAAGGGGATATAATACAAGGTCATGAACAAGAATTTCTGCCATACGGTAAGAATTTATTAAATAGAAGCTACGTCTGTACTTACTAAATTATTCTGATTCTGGGACAGAATTTTAAGTTGTACCCAGACATGTTTTTCCACTGGTCACATACAGAACATCTGTGGCCCTTGTGAGTAGTGTATGTTGATTTTTTTACTGCACTTGGGAAAGATATAGTCCAAACAAACTAGAGAAGACATAGAAGTCAGAGGAGTGGACACTCCTACTTACAGACAAGACTTAAAATTATGTTATCACTGGCTAACAGGAGGTTGAGAAGAGATGAGGATACTCTCAATACATTCAGTGGGAAACAAGCAGCAGGAAGAGTAAACTGTGATGTAGTCAGGAAAGTGATGTTGGCACAAGAGGAATAGGTGTAAACTAGCTATGAAAGCAATTTATAAAGGATATTAAGTTCTGGAATAGTTTTTCAGTGGGAGTGGTATTAACAAAGAACAACGACCTTCAGAGAGACTTGAATCAGTTTATGAATGGGATTAAATAATATTTTATTACAATGACCCACAGTGGTTTCCCATCAGAATTTGGGGCAGATGTCACTCCTGCTCTACTGTGATCAGGAGAAAGTCTGAGAAATTCTTTGTGATGGACTTGCCTTCAGAACATAAAGATACATGTGTTTTCTGTTTTGGAGTTCTCTACCATAATTTTCAACCTTTCCCTCCTCATCTTTTCTTTCCTTTTTTTTTTTGCTATTGTTTAACCTTTTTGTAGGCTCCATTTGCAGTTTAATCTCTTCTCTCCAACAAACATTGCAAGGTTTGTTTGGAATGTATCTCCTCTCCTCCCTGTACCTGTTCTTATCCAAGACAGCAAAACTAGGTTCCTACCACATTAAATCTTACACTTGCATTGCAGTGGGTAGGCTTCTGTGATACAGATCCATACTTCAACTACACTCAGTGTTTGTTCAAAAAAATGAAATGAAGCCCATCTTAGTATGACAAATTTTAAAGTGTATAAGTTTGTGGCATTACTGAGGACAAAAGCTCCACAGTCCACCCATTTTCTGGACTCGACCTTGGGAAACATAATCCAATTCAGAATCTTGAAATGCAGTGAAAGCTCTCTAAATGAAGGGTTTTTTCATTACAAATTCCAGTACGTGTGTTTTTATGGACTACCAGTGGGGCACAAAGATTAAAGAGCCATAGACAGCCTTATGTGAAGGTCAATGGAAGAAAAATAATTTTCTTTGCTCTCAAGCTACACATAGGCAGGTCACAGAGTTGAGATTTGTGCTGTCACTCCATAGCATCCCATTGCTGGAAATTTATACATTTTTCCAGATTGACTTCAGTTATGAGTGTCACCAGTTCTACCACAATTAGAGGACCACCTAAGAGAAGAGATATGCCTATTCTGCTTGGGAATGGGCACAGACTGGAGTTCTGGAAGCAGCTGTTGGCTTCTGAGGAGTTAGCTGGGATTTTATAAAAGCACTGAGTCCTTCAAAGACCTGCTGTTTTCTTACCAACAAGACCACCTAGAAATAATAATTAATTTTTAGCTCTTGGCCTCTGTTATTACAAAACTATCTTTCTCTGTGTCCACTAAAGACGTTATGAAGGTGCTGTATTTTGACAAGTGGAACAGCTTGTGAGTCAGAAGACTGTTCACTCTGGAGTCACCTAAAATCAGTGGATGTTGGCCAGAGGGTCTCGAGACCTCCCTCCCACTGGTATTAGAGCTAGAAGATTAGGTACATGTCCTGTCTAGGTACATCTCTTTGGTGTTGGGCCCAGGGAGAGGAAATGGGAAAAGTGACCTTTTTACTGCACATACGATAAACAAAAATATTTAGGAGGAAAATGGTATGCATCTGTTTCAATAAGCAAAACAAGACAATTAAAAAGGAAAAAAAAAAAAAAAGACGGCCCAAAGGAATTAAAAGTACTATTAAATGAGACTAGTCCAAGATGCTGCTGGGATCCATGTACATGCACACAGACCCCGACACTGAATTCTGAGTGGTTACTTGAGATTAAATGTCATTTCAAAACCACTAAAATTGTCCATGCAAATCCGCGTTTAATATCCTACTGAGATGCATTTAAAACCCATTAGCAAGATAATATTCATATGCCTCATAGAAAGGACATGAAAAGAGTAGATTTTTAAAGAGATGAATCTTCACCAGTTTTGCCGAGAGCTTGCCTAAGGAAGGACAGAAAAAACATTTCACCATCTCTGTCAGTGCTGGCAAACAAGGCCAAAGGGTCAATCTGTTTTGGCGAGCAGGTCTTGGCAAAGAAGCAAGCCTTTGATTTCCTTCCTCTCAAGGAATTCCTCTCAAGCTGCTGCCCTTACCCAGTTAAACAGGGTTTTTTTTCAGTGGAAGCCCATTTACTCAGCTTTCCAGTACTGGAACAGACTATTCAAGGTCTGTCTTAGGAACAGTTCAGAGTATGAGGTCACGCTTCTTCATTTGGTTGTGCATAAATGCTTCCTAATACATCCTGCTGA
>NW_008239054.1:1640873-1662817 GCF_000691975.1 Corvus brachyrhynchos | reverse complement strand
TGAAATGTGTCAGGCCTGATCCCCTGATGGTGATCAGAAACTTTTCATTAGTCTAAGTAAGGGAGGTTTGACTCTCTCTTATTAGTTTATTTTTGACACAGTAACTCAACAGAAGAGAGCGAGTCTCTTACACTTTAACCAGTTCATTTGCTATCACAAGAAGGTTTACTTATCTCCCTAAACCCAAAGACTGTATGTTTTTCAGTATATCACTTGTTATCCTCTAACTACAGCAGTCAAATTCTACGTGGAACAGATTTTTGTTAACTGATTTACCTATTATGTTCTTATGTTCCTTCAGGACTTTTAATTGTGATGCTCTCTCAATGTTATGGTCTCGTTTCCTTTATATAAGCAGCATTTTTGCCCCACCACTGTTTTAACACTTCACTGAGAGAGACTTATGATATCCGTTTGGATGCCTTTCTTCCAATTGTTCTTGCTCTTGTGAGTTTTTGACATATGAAGTAAAACAATGTTTCTTCAACTGTATTAAAACCAACTTCAAAAACAATCTGAATGAAAGGGCAAAGAGAAAATTTAGTGTTATAACTTTAGACTGCAAAATATAGCTGGGTTTCTACAGGAATGAAAAACATGCCCTCTACACCAGAGCTGCACGAAAAGTGGCTTATGTGGTTGTTTTTCTCTTTGACCATTCAATTCAAACCCAAAAATGAAATCCTACAAAACTGAAATTGAAGTTAGAAATGTACCCTTCCAATCCTGTGAGCTGAAAGAAAAACAAGAGAAACAGAGCTAACTCCTTGAAATCTGGAGTGGGAGAAAGTTATCTCTCCACTTTTTCCTGTAGCCCAGGACTACAGGAATTGTGCAGAGGTATGAGCACCACTGATACGGGTGAGCTAGTCTTTATTTCAGGACTTTCACTTAATTTAATGCAAATTAACAAACTTCAATTTACTGATTTGGGTACTGAAATAAACCAAGAAGATAAACAATTAAACATTTACTGAAACATCTTTCTTCTTCCTTCCCCAGGCTCAGTTTCAGTCCAGTACCTTTCCTCCTCCCTTTCTAGTCTTAATTCCTCTTGTTTTTACTGTGTGTTATGTTCAGTTCCCTCTTAATTCCCTCTGTGAGGCAACAAGTGGTGCTGGAGGCTGGAATCAGTGCATAATGGTTTCTGTCAGCTGCTTCTTGCTCCCTACTCTTAGGGAGCTCGAGTGCAGAAAAGCAATTTCACCTCCAGTACTCCGTGCCCCTTACTTAAACAACACCGAACCTGTAAGGTCACAACAGTTTGAATAAATATCCTTTACAAACTCCACCTTTTATTTCTACACACTAGACTATGTAATAATACAAATTTGCATTACAAACTTATGGCCTTCTCTGTGCAAGACTTCTCTGTCCCGAGAACACTACAGCAGTTTCATTAAACATGCATTACAAATTCCGCACTCTGCCACTGCAAGGGGGTATTTCCTTTGCAGGAGCAGGAGGATTGGGCCATCACTGATGATGAGATCATCTTGCTTGTGCAGGGCAGCTTTTATGAGGGGAACAGCCCTCAAGTTATGCAGATCAATGCTTTCTTAAAGACATCATCTGTATCCCAGCAGCATCACTTTGGTTGTGTCCAGGGGGAACGTAAGTATCTTATCCCAAATAACAAGTGATATGACAAGAGGAAATGGCCTCGAGTTGTGCCAGGGAAGGTTTAGACTGAATATTAGGGAAAGGGGCTGCCCTAGACTCACTGTATGTGGGCTGTAGCCCCTCAGGGCTGCCCTGGCCCCAGTGTGTGGTGCCTTCTCTCCTCATGCTCCTCTCCACGTGCCTTATCTGGCCCCTCTGACTGGTGGAGGCTCTGAAGTGGATTTGATCAGCCAAAGAACCATCTACAGCTGACTGCAGGAGGCACAAGGCAGCACATGGCCACCTCCTGCCTTGGTGTACCCCATTAGGACTGGAGAGAGCCAAACTCAAATGCCTGGAGAGTATTCTGTGGTCCCTGGAATGGGCTGTTCCACATCAGGACTCTGGATACGGACAGTGTTCTACTGGCAGCAAACCCTGGCACACTCATCACTGGAGGGATGGTGAGCCCAATGGGGTGTCCTTGGTCAATACAGCTGGAGGAGTCTCTTCTTCCATGGTCTAGAGAATATTCCTGTGATATGACAGAAACAGAGGGAATGACAAGGGGAAGCAGTGGGAGCCCTTGGTCAGCAGTGGTGAAGACTGAGGCACAGAAGGTAAAGCACAGTGTAGAGAACTGTGCATGCAGCCATTTCAGTTCAAAGGTCTGGTGGAGTGAAAAGGAAACAGCCAGCAATAAAAGGATTGGGGGAACATGAATCTTTTCCTCAAACCTATACTTGTGTTTTCCTTCTGCAGTTTAGTAAAATTATTTTTGTTATAGTTTTTAGATGGCAAGATACTTTTTCTCACTAGGCGTATTTATTTTTGGTATCTCCTAAGTTATTCTCAAGCTGACTGCTCCTTGCAGACCACAACATAGGCTGCAGAGCAGTCCTGTGCAATTTCGTTCTCTGCCCTGACTCTTTGGGAGGCAATGACAAACTGTTGTCTTGACTTGGCTGTCAACAGAATTGGATCCTTACTTACCAAGAGTGATGTAGACTTTTAGGCTGTACTCTTATTGATCCTATTAGCTTTCTTAGCAATTCATGAATATTTATGGAAACATACCAGCTGCACAGTTTACTGGTTCCCTTAGAGAGAAAGTTGTATTAAATTGGACATAGTTCAGTGACTTAAAGGCATCAAATATTCTCCAAGCTCCTGAGCAATGCATCCCAATGAAAAGAAAGTCAGGCAAAAATGCCAGGAGGAAGAAGGAGCTCTTGAAGCTGATCCACCTCAAAAAGGAAGCCTACAAGGTCTGCTTACACAGAAATTAGCTGAGCAGTTGGGAATCAGGTTAGTTAAGCTAAAGCACTGATAGAATTAAATCTGGTCAGGGATATCAAAGGCAAGAAGAAATGCTTCTATCATGCTTCCATCGTGATAAAATGAAGACTAGGGAAGATGTGGGCCCTCTCTGGAAGGAAATGGGAGACTTGGTTTCCTAGGACATGGAGGAGGCTGAAGTACTCCACGACTTTTTTACCTTGGTCTTCACTGGCAAGTGCTCCAGCCACACTGTCCTACTTTCCAAAGGCAAAGGCAGGGACAGGGAGAATTAACTCCCTGATGTAGGAAAAAATTTGGTTTAAGACCATCTAAGGAACCTGAAGGTGCACAGGGGACCCGGTGAAATAAATTCATGGATCCTGAGGAAAGCGGTGAAAGAAGGGGCTAAGGCACTACGCACTATATTTGAGAAGTCATGGCAATTTGGTGATGTTCCCACTGACTAGGAAAGGAGAAAAACCCCTCATTTTAAAAGAGGGAGCTACAGGCTGGTTAGTTTCACCCTGGGGCCTGGCAAAATCATGGAGCAGATCCTCCTGGAAACTATGCTGAGGCACATGGAAAATCAGGAGGTGATTGGTGACAGTTAGCATGGCTTCACTTAGGGCAAATAGTGTCTGACAAATTTGGTGGCTTTCTATGATGCAGTTACAGAGAAGCTGTTGCTGCCCCATCCCTCTAAGTGTTCAAGGCCAGGGGCTCTGCGCAACCTGGTCTAGTGCAAAGGGTGTTGTTTCAAGGTCCCTTCCAACCTAAACCATCTTATGATTATGATTCTGTGTTTTAAACTCATGTATTTACAATGAATAAGTCTCCAAGTAAATATACAAGTGGTACGCTTTAGCATCTCCCCCTTTATTTTTTCAGTTGAGTAGGTTGTCTAGAAGTGGACTCGCTGTGATCTCAACCTCAGTCAAATTCTGATTTGCTTAGTGGAAAGAAATTCTGCTGTTCTATAGGGACTCTCCAATGATTTGAAATGCAATGGATTTTAGGCCTGTTGCAGGTTTTTGCTACTGTTGTTATAGATCTTTAATCCTGTTATCTTTTTTCCTAAGAAGTTCAGTAGTTTCAAGTCTCAAGGCAAGAACCAAAGTGGGGACTAGATCCTTAAACACATGAAGAAATGCCACAACCCTAACCCTAACCCTGAGGGCAAGGACTATGAATGTAACTCAAAATCATTCCTGCACACTTCTCCTCCTTGTGCCTTTTAGAGTTTGAATCATCAGCACCAAACTGAAGGGTTCCCCATGTATGCAGCACTTGGATTGATATGTCCTTCTCAATAGCTTGCTTGATTTGCATGCAGCTCTAGAAAGTGATGTAATTTCTAATACATGTAAGCTGCAGACCGAAGCTTGAAAAGGGTGTCAAACAGACTTCAAGCTGTATTACAGATATCCATTCTGGTACTGAAGATACCACTCCACATACATACTGCACAGATAGCAACAGCAGCTCCCAGTATCTGCACTGCAGGGGCCTTTTGTGTTAGACATACTCTTGTGGCCACCTGAACACCCCCTCCCATCAGTAATTTTTGCTGGGGTGTCTCTTGCAGACAAGTTTCTGCCACAGATGCTGCTGAAGCATTGCTTTTTGAATCTTACTCTGGAGATTTTTGTTTGCTGTCGGAATCTTCTGGATAACTGCTGGGGCTGAGCTGAAATGATTAAAACTGAACAATTAAAAAGAAGGGATAGCAGGGAATGCAGCCCACAGAAAGCAGCCTGCTACTGTAGCGGTTTCACAGCTGAGTGCATAAGTGGATATCTGACACAACAAATGTTGCTTTGAGCTCTGTTCTCTGCTGAGCCATGGCAGTGATTCCATGGAGGCTTTTCTGTGGGTTATTATTATTAAAGACTTTTGGTTAGAAAATTAAACCAGTGATGTTCTGACTACTCAGAGTCTGTCTTTGCAGAAAGGAAGGAAATAACGAGGTGAAGACCACGGAGGTGAAGAACAGGGAGGGGTAAGATTCTCATGACTGCTGTGATGATAGTTTCTGAGCAAGCTCATGAAATCTGTCATTCTCCTGCCCTATAAGAGGGCTGAAATCCTAAAAGGTAGAA
This sequence comes from Corvus brachyrhynchos, assembly GCF_000691975.1. Taxonomy (NCBI): domain Eukaryota; kingdom Metazoa; phylum Chordata; class Aves; order Passeriformes; family Corvidae; genus Corvus; species Corvus brachyrhynchos. Next base: position 1,657,835 of record NW_008239054.1, on the reverse strand, counting down.
AATTTTGAGAGTGTTTGTCAAGTGTATATTTCACAGATTAAAAGTGAAAAAAGAAAAGGAGGGAAAACCAAAATAAAAATAAGAAGAAATGGACACACCTCTTTCTGGGAAACCAAACTTACAGCCTCTGGCTAGTAAATATGCCAAAGTCTGTCAATTAAAATGAAATTTTGCAAAATCCCTGTGTAACTATACAAAATGTTTCGGAGAGACCAGGATAACAGAAAGGAATTCAGCACAGAGGCTGGATGAAACATTAGTCAGGGAAGATGAGAGAGCTAAAGGTGATGGTGCATGTTGGTGCTCTGAAAGATTAAAGAAGCAGGCAGTGCCAATCAGTTCAAAAGGGAAGAGAAAAACATGAAAAATTAATATATTTTATTTGTTCAGCTTATTTTACTTACTTTTACTCCAGGGTTATTAGAAATGTATTTTAATTTCACCTTTCTGAGGTCACAGTGTATTACTGGTCTTGAGAATACAGGCCCAGGCATTGAAATGTTTATGCTTATCCTATGTTAACAGATGTTACAGGATGACTTTTCTATGGACTGTTGCAGACTGTAGTTGTGTCAGCCACAATGTCCTATTATATCACAACAGATGAAAACCCCAGAATACTTTCTAACCCTAATAGGTAGCAGCTTACATGCACTATTTTCTGAGATATGGCAGCACTGTTTTGATATTAAGATGAAATAATGAAAAATAATGGAGCTATAAACCTAAGAAAACACTTTTTGTCAGCCTAGTGCAGAAAAGCACATTATAGACAGAACAAAATCTGTCATTTTACAGGGGAAACCACCCAGTGTTATTTTTATTTCTTTTGTAGTGAAGTGGGTGATGGTAATCAATTTGCCCTGTTTTAAGTCATTATTGCCTTTGCACCTACTCATAATTATGTATTTGGAATTCTGAATCTATCTGAAACTGTCGCTTTCTGTAGTGGTGGCTGGAACCTGTGCCTCTTTCACAGTAAGCCTACTTCAATATTAATTCAAAAAGGATTTTGCACTTTTAGCAGGGGAGATATGGATAGATTTGTCTGAAGGCAGAACATTAGTACTTTAGAGTGTCTGGGTTGTCAGAGGTGGCTTGCTCCTAACCTGAAAGTACAGTGAATACCTGAAAGTGTAACGTAGTCCTGTCTTCTGCCACACACACATGTATTCACAAAGGGACATATGGGCAAAATGGTGTGAGGAGAAACTTCAGAAAGCTGTTTCAAAGTAGTACCACAGACAATCCATCAGTTGCTGGAGTTATTTAAGGAAGTGATGACATAAATGCTGCATTTGGCCTCTGATCTCTTAATGCAAGCTCCTTTCGACAGACTTTAAACTTCCCTTTCAGTGTGTGTATTTATGTGTGTTTTGATCTTCTTCTGCAGTGACTTAGAGTTTTTTTCCTCACAGGAATGGCAGTCACTACTTCATTCCAAAAAGCCTGAAGGGAAGACCCATTGCCATGAGTTTTTGAACCCAGATACATGACAGCAGAAACATCAGATTGTAGGAGGGGAGAAAGGGCTAGAACTAATTACCTTTCTTAAGAAAGTATCTTCCAGGGATTCTTAAACTAGATGTGCAAAATTATCCATCTTATGAAAAAGGAGGCTTCATTTGGGAAACTTGACAGATGGAGCACAGGGAAAGTGAAGTCCTTCTTTTCCTGTATTGGAAAATAGACCAAGGCAGCAGAGAGCAGCTCTTTGCCTGGACAGAGAGCTGTGGCACTGTACTTAAAGAAACTTCCGTCTTTTAATTTTCCTGACAAAACCAAAGGAGGAGAGCCCTGAGGAATTAAGTCATGGGGAATGATGCAGACTGTCACAAGCTCAGACTGCCTTTCATGACTTGCAGACCTTGGCTGTGCCACCCTGTATGGAACAGGAAGGATGTGATGTATTTCCTGACAAACTTTCAAATCTGTCCTATGTGATTCTGATATTTATTTGGAAGATACTGGAATGCCAGCTAAAGTTCTCTATGTTGGAAGCAGTCTTGTGAATATAGGTGCCTTGAAACATCTAGCAAGAATCTGTCTGTCTGTATATATTTCCTTTCCACGGGACTCCTGGTTTGGTATATGCATGTTGCAGTATCCCCACTGCAACATAATGGTGGAGAATGCGGGCAGAATGATCCTTGATCCCTAAGCGACTGAGGTGTTGGGGTCCCTCCCCTGCCGTGTAGCCCTGGGAGAGGGGCCCTGAGGGCACAGACCCGGGGTTTCCCTGTCCCTGCTCAGCCTCGTTCCCATTGGTTGGTTTGTGTTCCCTGCGCGGGCAGAAGGACCCTTGGTCCCGTGACTGGAACAGTTCCTGGGCAGAGCTCCGGCCATGCGGCTGGAGAAATAAACATCTCTGAAACATCTAGCAAGAATCTGTCTGTCCATATATATTTCCTTTCCACGGGCCTCCTCGTTTGGTATATGCATGTTGCAGTATCCCCACTGCAACAGTGCCTGACATTTTTTCTTTCCGGTTTTCTATTCTCTCGAATCTTCTACAATTTTCAGACTGTTTCAGTTATGCGGTCTGGATAGGGATTCTCTTTCTGGCTGAGCAGCCCAGAGATTTGACTCTGACCAAAACGCTTTAAAATCGCCAGCAGTTCTGTGGGTCTTTGAGGGGACTTGAGGTCTGTTAACTTCTCTTGGGAGGATTTAGCTCCCCTGTCAATTGTACTAGAAGCCGCAGTTGTCCTAGCAAGGGTTGTCCTTGATTGTATAACAAGCTGGTGGATATCCTTGTCAATTTAGCATTTCCTTGGGGCTCTCTCTTTGTGAGAACACAGTCTGTTGAAAAACAATTAGCCAAAGTAGCTCATCCAAATAACATGCTATGTGTGGACAAGACCATAATCTAGTGGAGAATTTAGTTTTGCTCTTGGGGAGCATCTTGGGGAAGGGTAAGCCACTCTCTCCTAAGGAAGCTTACGCTTTCACCTGACTACTACTGGGGATAGTTAAGCTAATGGTGGATTGCACCTTGGTGGCAGCCATGTATCTGTCATGAAGCATTCCCCTCAGACACCTTTAGCATATTTTGCAATCCCTTCTTTTTTTCTCCTTTTGAAACAATTTATTACTCCCTTCACAGCACAACCATCTCGTCATGGAGTTTAGTCATTATTGCATAACCTGAGCTATTAATAGGGTAACACAATTAATGTGTAGTTCTTTCACTGTTTTGTTAACATAAACCCTGGAAAATGTGGATTTCCTTTTAAGGCCAGCACCTTGTTTGTTTTCCCCAGTCTAAGTTTTAGAATGCCATAATACTTTCAAGTGCTTCAGAATTCACAGGTGATGGTAGCAACAAGGCTTGGTAGGTAGCTGATAAAAAGTAGCCTTTTCCTCATGACCCTCCTTTCCTCCATCCCTTCCTTCACAGCAGCCTTTATTATACAGAGTTTGTGTACATCTTTATATGCATCTTCTGTTCTAGGGCAGTACTTTTTCAATAAATACAAGGTGGAGTAGCAATACTTTTAGATAGGAATCATTAGCTAATGGATGGAACACTAGACTGAAATTCAAGAAATGGAAAGTGGTTTAAAGTGAAGCTTTACAATGAAAGTAGTAAAAAAGATTATGGTTTCCTTATTTATTGTGTTTGATTTTAGACAAAGTGTGCTCAGTTTTAAAACAGAGAGAAAGGAAATGTGTGAACCAGTCATCCTAAGTACTCCCTTTGGGACCCAGAGGTCAAACTGTTGCATTAATTTATGAACCATTACCAACACCAGAAATTTCCACTGGCAAAGTTACATAGCTATCCTGTGTCTTCCACCTATACAGACATGATTATACAAATGAAAACTGAACCTGTGTGGTATAGGTGGCTTTATCCATGACGTCTGTTTTTTCTGTGCACTATCCTTTCACATTTTAAAGAATTAGCTGCCTATAGCCCTGGGCAAAGAAAGACAGAGATTAAAGAGAGGCACGCTGTGTTCCTGAACTGGGCCTTCTGATTACTTAAGTAGCCGCTGCAGGTACTTATCAGGTTTAAATTACTGCTGAGAGACTATCTTGAATGCAGTTGGGGGGTTGCTAAAATGTGTTAATGGCTTATGGTTTTCATTGTGGGGCACCAAGGTGGAAGATTTCAGTTCCTATGACCTACATTATGTCCCATGCAGGTGCAGAGGAGGCAGAAGAAATTTTTATTTTAATATAATTTATCTAGCTAGAGCTTAAGCTAAGGCCTTAAAAATACTTCAGTGGTCTCTGTCTGTAAAAGACACCCTGTGAAGGGCAGCTGTTAATTGTTTACATATGGGAAGGCCTGGCAGGCTGGAATAACCTGTTTTCAAACTGTGCCCTGTTACACCTGTGACCATGACTGTGAGTCTGCACTGATGCGCTTAATTGTCTTCAGCGGGACTGGGGCTTATGGAGAGTAGTTTGGCTCAGCAGGTGAAACGAGGGCAATGTGCAGATGTGTCAGACTTTATATATTCAAACAAGCAAGCCATACTTCCCTTACCTGTGGCTGTGATGGCTTTCTGGTGTTTTTGGGAGTAGGAAAATCTTCGATGAGTCAATTCAACAAAGATGACTCTGAATGTTGGTGGAAAGTGAGTCTGCACAGTGAGCAGGTGCCATCTTTACACAGTAAAATTGTCTTGCATAGAGACTGAAGGGTGGATTTGCTGAAGGAGAAGCTACAGCTAGATTGTCACACTGCTTCAGTGTTTGTACCTACGCTGTGTTTTTCATCTGAAGGCATGGAAATATGCAGCCTGCTGGCTCTTCAGGAGGGGGAGAGTTCCTACCTGCTTAACAGTGTGTTCTCTGGGTCTTGGTGCTTGTACGTGTGGGATTAGATTAGTTAAGAGTAAAAGTGTATGGGTGGTGTTGGTGGTTGTGACTGCAAAAGGGCAGGTGATGTATTTGTGCAGAATTTGTTGAAAATAGAAGTTCTTTTGGATGGAGCTCTGAGGTGAGTTTAGAATCAAACCTGGCTAGAAAGGCTGCCTGTGAACTTACTTTGGAGAAGGCAGGAGGCTGATTTTTTTTAATCTGTTTTCATGAGGAAGACATTGATAAATAAAGGTTAAAAGATGGTTTGGTGTAGGAAAAAAAATTTCTTGTTGTTACAAAGTCTCCAAACTACCTTATGTGGAAACATATGTGTAATCAAGTAATTTTTGGAATTTTTAAATGTTTGTTAATAAAGGAATTTCATTTGAGAATGTCCTTTTTTGACCTCTCTTTTGAAAGTCTTATCAGCTGGCTTGATGCAGAATCCATTTTACTATAACTCTCTGTTGCTTTTTCTTGAAAGTTATCTTTGTAGCAGGAAAGACTGTTCTCTGCTAGAGATGGTATAACACTTGATGGCTGTAGAGATGAGAGGATGTGGTCTGCTAACAGCGATTTCTATAGTATACTCAGTGGTATTTTGAGGGAAAAATAGAATAGGGACAGACAGTTCCTTGCCTTTCTTTTTAAAAATAAAGTTATTTCACAACTATTCTGTTCATTCAAAAACACTCTGGGAACATTATAACTGAAATAATGATTCCTTTTTTTCTTCCCTCAGTTAAGTAATAAACCTTCGACTGAGAAACCCCTGTTGGGAGCAGGGTAATGGGGCTTACCAGATAGATCTGACACCAGGAATAATAATCACTTTGTGGATGGACCCAGTGGAGGAAAGAAGAAATGGTAGAAGCCCTTCCCTATCAAAACCACAGTATGCCTGGAGAGGAAGGTATTCCTCCTGCTCTGTAGAGTGGCCTGGCTAGTTGGAACTGGAAAAGAAGGGTCATAATGGTCTGGGATGCACAGCTCTTCAAGACACTGATTGTGAGGCTGATTTGGTAGCCTAGTAGTTGGGGCATTCAATTGGAAGAACAAAATTGAGTGCCTGATGTTTAAAAGCGTGAGAGATCCCCTTGTTCAAGTGTCATATATCAGAGTCTGTAGAGCTTATTGAGTCTTCTTGGTCTGATAATGAGCTGTACTGACTATTTCTTGTATTAAAGGAATATAGATGTGGCTTACTAATTGTACAGAACGTGAGGAGGAAAACAGATTTGCTGAGCTTAAGCTTCAGATTTGCTGTTATTGAGTCACAGGTCTGTAAACTAGATAACGTTTTTGTTAAACTACCGCTGATAATTTCTGTGCATTTTCAAAGAATTGGTATGTAGCTGTCTCCTCTGCTGAAGATCACTTGCTTTCCTTTGCACTGAAACAGCAGAGGAGTGCTCAGGCAAGCACAGAGCAATTACTCCGTGTGTTGCCAAACTACCTGTACAGTTTACAGCTCTTACTGCACAAAGGAAGAGCTCCATCTTCAATGAGGGAGGTTGACACAACCTTTGTATTCTGATTAAAGAAGGTTTTCAGGTATCCTAGGAAGAGAATAGAAACTCTGGAAAGGCTGGGAGAAATGGCCTGAAAACTAAGGCGCAGTCTCTAACTTAAAGGGTAATTTTTCTTGCAGACTGAATATGCCTCATGTTAGTTAATTCAGAGTCCTGCTGCATGTATATACTTCTGGAATGTGGAGTTCAGTGTAGATGAATAATAAATGAATGTTAGAATGTTAAATTCAGAAGTTAATTTAAACAGCATTTTACATGCATTAGTGCCAGCAGAAAAAAATGCATATGAGTTTATATTTTGCAAATCTGTGACAGTTATTTTATGTGAATTCTCAGCACTTGTAAATGTTTAACTTAGATGGTGCTCTTGCATACTCTACTCCTTCTAATTCTGATGTTCTTGGCCTGAGTTAGAAGGAGTTTGACATGGGGTTTTTCTAACTCTAATATTGTAGATATGTGATGTACATGTGTAGCTTTAACTAGTCTGCGTATGGCTAACAATTTAGCTATGAGATTATAAGGGTCCTTTGCATGTCTGAATAAATGAATTTGTGGATAGCTTTTGTGAAATTTAGTAGGGTTGTTGTTCCTGTGCTCTGTGCCTAACCTGGTTTAACAAATTGCATCTTGAAGAATCTGGTTAAATGTCTAAGATTTAAGGATTGTAACATTATGTAGCCTAAATTTTTTGAGGAGGCATCTCGTCATGTCTGTAGCTTCTCCATTCCCCCAACCCTGACATCTGGTTGTTATTCCTAGAACTTTGCCTGTTCTTTCTTAAGGCAAGTAAGACTAAAGTAAGGAGCTTTTCTTTTGCACTGTCATCCTTGGTTAGTCCTTCATCATGAATCATTCTTGGCCTTTATATAATGGCCACTTTCTAAAAGTGATTATTTATAAGATATATATAGAGAGAACAAAAACATTATGGAAAAGCCTTTTTAAACAGACCTCTATGAGTAAAGAGCACTTTGTGGTTGGGTCTGTGGCAGCCGTGCATGAGCACCTCTTCAAGGCACTTTTTGGCTCTGGAAAGTGGTTGGTACAGCGAGATTTCATAGACTGTAGATTAGAAAGACAAAGGGAAGTTAAAGGCAGGAGAGGGACTGTCTTCCAGGTTGGGAGCTTCTTTTTTATCCTGCTCTTGTAACTCTGTGAACAGTCCTAGAGCCTTTTGGCTGCAGCAGAAACATCGCTGTTCCCTCTAACTAGACTTGGTACATGGATGGGATCCACAAATTGATTGTTCACTGCTTTTTAAGAAGTTGCCTCTTTCCTGTTGTTTAGACCTCCTGTTTTTAAGAAAACCTGAAAAAAACTAGTTTTGATTCTTTCTGTGTTTCGTGCCTCTTTATTTATGCTAGCCACGCTTGAAACAATCAAGTGTATCTTATGACTTGCATTTGTATCAATTACTGTAGAAAGAATGAGGGTGTACAATGGGTGAGGATTGCACCAAACACAATAGATGTTTACTCTTTTCTGATATTCAAAATCTATGGCCCTGTATATAATTGTTTTATTAGTAATATAAACAGAACACATTTGTACCCAAGATGGTCCTCTTGCAAGAGAGAAAGTTTACATATTCTATAGATATATAGGACTTCTCTGTCAAATGCACAACGCCTCTGTGTAAGTTGGAAATAAAAAGTGGTGACATATATAAATCTCAGATTATCACCAGCTTTATTCTACTGTTATGCAAAATCAAGTTGGAGTGATCACATGACAATTTAAAACATTAAAATAAAATTTGTACACTGAAGCAGCATACTTTGCTTGGAGATTGTCTGTGTAGAGCAAAGTTTGTGTTCAGCAGTACAACAGACTGGAAATCTGTGATGTTGTTGAACAAAACTTCTAAAAAGGCCTCAAGAGATACTAATGAACAAAGCAGTGAATACCAGAGACTACTAAAAAGGAATCTTGGTTGACAGCCTCTGTGGACCATGAATGATAATATCAAAAAGCTTCTGTCTAGATATTTTTCCTTTTTATTATGTTCTGTGAATATTTTTCAAGGGTGTGACTCAAATTTTCACTTATTGCTTGTAATGAGAGGGCTCTGGATCCCAGCCAAATATTATTTTATTTACTAACTGAACAAGCAAGTTTTTCACTTCCTGGGCTCTTCCCTCCTCCCCCTCCCCCCACCATTTCTTTCTATGTTGCTACCTCACATTCAATGTTAAATAGATCTGTATTACTGACTTTGGTATATGGTCTTGTTTGCACCTTCATTCAGGCAGAGGCACTAGTTAGATCATAACAGGTGATGAAGGAAAACATAATCATTTTGCAGACTAAAAATATGTGGCATTTAACTGGGATTGCAGTCTTGTCTTTTGGACTCAAACATGTATTTCCAAAGATGAGTTGGACAATCCTACCTATGTAATAACTTGGACTTCTTCCTTTCCCAAATAGTGATGGTGAGAAAAAAATAGTAACAAAAAAAAGATAAATTTGCAGCTACTGTCTCCATCAAGCATGAAGTAGGTATCATTCTTCTATTAAAAAATACAGTATGGCATCTTGTTTCGAGAGAGACACAGCAGTGATCTGCCAAGTGAGGCACGTGCACCTCAGGGTGTGTGCAAGATGGTCCACTGGGGTGTGGGAGGAAGTACTGGAGCCCCCATTTATGTATCCTTTTAGACAAAAAAAAAAAAAAAAGTTTACTAACACTTAATACACAGCTTGACGCTGGTGCTCTCACTTGGTCCATGTCAGATGACCACAGTAAGGTCCCATGGTCTGCTCAGGGAAGAGTGGTTCTCCAAAATGTGGAGAGGTTGACAATGGCACCTTCACTTGTTCATTGACTTGAAATAATTTGTGATGTATTACAGTTTATGTGTGTCTGGTTAGGTAGATTTAAACATTGTATGATTTACTTTTAGCTAAACTAACCCTCAAAAAATAGACAAGTGTCTTAAAAAGATCCCTGCAAAGAAACTTGTGGATCAAATGTAATATTAATAATGTGGGAACAAGTGAATGAGAAGAAAATGGCAGATCTGACACTTCTCCTAGTCATAGTAGAAGCTGTCAGCTGCATTATGAGGTGAAAACAATGATGTCCTTACCAGATCTGACAAGAACTTGGAAAACAAATTAAATTATCAGTATAGAAATAAACTGAATTTTGAACCAGACTTTTGAATTTCTGCATCACAGAGTGTTAAACCACATTGCCAATAATAATGGACCATATTTGATCCTATACCTCTCCCTAAAAAAAATTGAAAAAATAAGTAATATTTTTGGGGGAAAGCAAAAAGGGTTTTTTTTTGTGATGTTAATAAGTAAAATGATAATTAAAATATAGAATATCTAATCCTTATTTTAATTTGTATTTTTTGTGTTTTAAAATGTACATAATGTATCAAAAGACTATGACACGTACATAATTTTTAAAGAAATAACTATTTATGTATTGGGAGTGCATGCTCAAATTTATTTACCAATAGGCATGTATGAGAAAAAGAATTGGAAACTGCTGATTTAGAGAATATACATTTATACAACAAATAGAGATTAGATCATTCACTCGTTTGATGTCTTATAACACTCTAGATTGTTGGTGTTGTGGGGGAACAGAAATTTTCCTGTGGTTTGCCAGTTCACTTCACATGGGCTGCCTCAGAGGGGAATCAGTTGTATCAGGTACAGAATGCAGTGTCCTGTGATGCTGCTGTTACTCTGAGACACGTGTTGTGCAGTGCCTGAGTAATGAATTCACCTAAAGAGTCTACGTATTAACCGCTGGTGTTTTGTTGAGTTCATTAAAATCCTTTTTTAAGTTCTAGCTTTTTAAAGTGAGTGGCTTTGACTGGAGTGATTAGCACTAACCTCGGTGCCTGTGGGAAGGTTAAAATGACATAAAATGTTTTGGAACACAAACTTTGTCATGGTCCTCATTACGTGAAATACTGCTGTACAAGTCGGCCAAGGACACCTTGACTAGTCTGTAACGTCCTTCTATTAACAGTTTCTTTTCCCCCAATGACAGATATTTATTAATACAAGCTGTATAACGAAGATTTATTTCTTCTACAGAACTATATACATGTTCTTGTATTTCTGATTATATAGCAATTTTTGAATTAATGGTAAAAGACTAATGACCTGAGGAAAGACATGTGGAGATGCAAAACTCTGCCAACCTGAATGTACAACATGGTGCTTTTTATGTTGGTTCTACATGAATGAATGTCTAATCATGTATTTAATGTGAATATCGGGCACTACTCTGTGGTAAGGAATTAGCACATTATATTGCACAGGGAAATGCAATCAATGACATTTCATGTTCGTTTCAGCTAATGTCACTATCTTTATAGTCTTATTTCAGTCTTTTCTTTCTCTTCAAAAGTCTAGTGCTATTTTTGTGTGAAGCAACTCTTAAATCTGCATTTATTAAGGGCATAACTTTGCATATATTCAGACTAATTCTAGAATTTAAACTATAGGTGTGCAAGTTAGGCCTGAGATAAGACTTTCTTGATGCAATTATAATTTCTGGACAATGAAATGCCTTTGTCATGAATACATGGCAAGAGGAGAAAATACTGTATTAAGTGATTTTTCTTTTCCTTTTTTTTTTTTTTTTTGCTTAAATGCTTTTTCTGGTAGTTTTTAGTCATGCTTGGTATATTGTATTCATGGGAAGAGGTAGCTTGGGCATAACTCAAATCCATAGATAAGCAACTACTTGGAGTCTTATCTTTTGTGTTGTCTTCCTGTGCATTTTCCATCTGATTGACTGTAAAGGCAGTCCCTTTCCACTTGGTCAGTTATAAACCTGGGATATCTTTCCCTGTATTACCTTTATCAGTACCTGTGCACCATTTTTTCTATGCTCTGGCAATTACTTTGCCCTGCAAAGCAAACTGTAAGGGACAAACAGACCAAGCCTCTCCTCTGCATCCACCACCCCCTGCACTGATTACAAATGTTGTGCTGAGCACCAAACAGGACTTTTAGAATGGGCTGTATCCATTTCTACCATGCAGGTGACATGTCTAGAGCTAATCCCCAATGATAGAGGGTGGGTGGTGTGTGTGTTTCTAGAAAATGTTGAATTTCTGGACTTGCTCATCTTGTCCTAAAAACGATTCACATATGCTTTTCAGAAAGCAGGAGGAGATCAGAGGACTAATTGTTACTGCAGTTTGCTCACATGTTGTGTTGATAACTGGTGGGGCACTACTTATTCTGTTTTCTAGAAAATGTACAGCCAAAATATTCACAAAGGTCTACTGGGGAGTGCAAGGAGAGCAGGAATGAATCTTAGAGGATGTAGTTCCACAGAAACCTGGAAGGTTATTTACTTGCCAATTAGGAAGTTTTTCTACCTTCTTGTTTTAAAACCCACTGCTTCCAAGTTTTTAAAAATAGTTGTGTACTTTTCAAAGCTCTAGTGTAGTTTAATTTTTTTCCCTGTTGTTCATGGAAGATCATTGTATCCATTCTTTATTTCAAGACTCCTTTGGACTTACAATGACTTAGTTTTGTTAAGAAAGATTGTCTCTGCTCTCATATGAGGTAACTTTCCAACTAGTTTTTTACACTTGTGTATTTTCTTCTGTTTCGCTTCAGTTCCAGAGCCCCCTCTACTTCAAAATTTATTTCAGTTCTGAGAGGGGTTTTTCCTACTCTAATTGTGTTAAATATTTATATCAAATAAAGAGAAATAGTGGAAGAAATAGACAGAGTTGGGATGAAGTTATTGTTACAAAATAGTACCCTGGGGATGTAATGAATAAGTCAGACGTTTAATATGAAAGAATGATCAGTTTAATTTCTGCATGCTTCAAATCTGTGCAATCATGTAATTTATCAGTAGTTAGCATAAAATGTCACTGGTGACAATGCATTTGTTATAAACAGATTTTAATTTACAGATAAATGTTAAAATACTGAATATTGAGGAAGGAAATTGAACTCCTTTTTCCATCTGCTTATGTCAATTCCCACAGCTATGTTAGGAGTACAGCAGCATGAACATAAATAATGAGTAAAATGTGTTTATTATTTAAGTAACATGTAATGCTCAGCTTTTAAGAGAGCGCATCTGGTTCTGCTTCTCAGTTGAAAATTCAGTTATCAAAAGCATGGAGACTTGACTTTGGGTTTCAAAGTAAAACACATCTGGGGTTTATTCTGTATTTCTTTTTAATCTCGTGAGCCCTTATTTTTGTTCAGAATAAAGCACCAGTGAACTTTTATACCAAGTCCTTCACTCTTGCTGTTTCTCCCAGACTTAATTTCTCCCATTCTTTCTCATGTAACTCTGTGTGGGGTTTTTTTCTAAGTTGCTCAAGCTGAAGCAGTAGAGTAAGTGCAGATTATCATTCTTTTCTTAGGCTCTACTTTGCTGTTGGGATTCTGGAACTTATTTAGCGTTCAATAATATGAACACTAAAACGAGAGCAGAACTGGTACCTTGTGAAGAAAATAAAGTCTGGTTTTCTATGGATTTTGGCCTCATGAAACATGGCTTTGACAGCAATGGCAAAACACTACAAAAATGGGCAGGAAACCATCTTGACACAGATTTTTGGGGTTCTGGTTTTAGTAAGTCCCACCTTCCATTGTATTTCCATCTTACCTAGTCAAACAGGAGGAGGTTCTGTCTCAAGATTAATATTCCAAAGTTTGCATTGATTTCTGTTCCTTGAAAGTCTCCTCAGCAGTGAAGATTCCACGCTGCTTCCCAATAAGGTTCTTGATTAAGATTTTTCTGAAGACATAATTAAATATTATGTATAAATAAAAAATGCCTGAATTGGACAAAAGAAATCTGATTTTGTGGGTAGCTGTGGACAACTCCATGTATCCAGATTTTCAACTGACCTTGATTAGATGTGAAGAAAAAATCTCCTGCAAACTATATGCCAAACTTCTGCCTCTAGGACCTTCTGCCTGCTCTGATGACAGTTTGAGCATTGTTATAACTGAGTGGTTGTAAGCAGTATCTTTGCCACAGTTCTTTACTTTTTCCTTGGTGTATGGAAAAAAATAAATCTCCGTTTTTGCATTTTTAGGTCAGGGTTTTTTAATGTTTTACTATATGTAAGTGTAGAGTGTGAATAGTCTACACCGACTCCTTTGAAAATGGCCTTGCAGAGTGGTGAGAGTGTGTTTCTGGACTGTCATGGTTCATAAATTTTATGTGGCTGATGAATTACATAGTAGATAACCACCTCATACTTTCTATTTCCTGCTGTGGATAGAGAAACTTCTTGAACGCTCTGTGGTAGAGAGGGACAAATAATTTATTGGCTTTTCTCACTTCTGAGTTTTGTAGGCCAAGGACCAAAAATACTTCTTGCTGTATGACAGGAAACCCAGACTTTTTCCTAAGTCTATGTTATTCAACCATCTGGGAAATGATGTTTGTTCTACCACAGGAAAAATAAATATTATTTAATTTCAATGTATTTGAGCAGGCTTGAAAGTCAGGTTTTCATGGATAAATATCATTGTAAGTAGCATCTCTCCTGTAGTGCAAGCTAGCTTCTAACACCCAAGTACTGTGACTGGGAAGTATCTGTGTCCTTCATGTCTTCCAAAGGATCTTATCCTAATTTAAACAATGGGATACTGTATGGGATACCAAGAGTATCTGGCAGCAGGATGTTCTTGGGACAGCTGGGTGCCTGAGGCATTGTCCCTGCATCCATCACTCCTGTGCTCCCTGTGCCGCTCTCTCAGAGGACACTGTTCAGCCTCAGGGGGTAGTCTCCAGGTCCTCTTCCCACATCCCATGGGACAGCTCCTTATGAAGCTGGGTTCTTCTCCTGCTGCCCCTGTGCCCTCTGCATCTTCCTGTTAAAACTGCTCTTTGTCACCGTGGTCTTCCAACACACCCTGGAAAACCTGGCTTTTGCTTTAGTCTTCCCACTTCTCCAAGGCTGAGAAATTTTCAGGTTATCAAAATTCTAAGCACAAAAGTGTTGGAGTAGATTTGGTGGAAATGAGTTTTAAAGGATGTTTTGGAAGTAAACTGAATGATGATAAGGATGTCTTTGAAGCAGTTAAATTTCCCTGTGGTGAAGGCTTGTGTTTGGTTACAGGTATCTGAACAGATGAACAGAAATGAACTTTGAAATGGGCTGACTGATTTTGTCTGTATTTTGGAATGGATATGCAAACAAACTAGTGCTCTTAAGTTGTTTGAGGTAACAGTGAAATGAAGATAGAATAGAAAAAAGTGGAACATAAACCTAGTTGTCCATGTAAATTTTAATTACTGATATATGTGAAAAGCACAGTTTCCTAAACAGTAATTTTCTTTTAAAATGGTATATTTTTGTAGTCTGAGTTAGATGAAGTATGTCTGTATCTGTATAGTGTTTATCTATTTTTATATATTGCCTCAAGAGCAAGTAGTCCAAGGATAGTTTGGGGCCTCATAGCAATGACAGGAATGATAAACCACAGGACAGTGTTTTCAGGCTTAGCAGAAACAGGACAGAGCTCAAAACAGTAGGTATTGCCAGCAGCTGTGCTTGACTGGGTGGCTAGGAATGATGGACAGATTTATCACAGGTGAGTTCATAAAGGTCTCTATGATTCCAACTGCAGTGCAAATACATTGGTTGTAGGTGCTGTATTTCAGAGGCACAAAGTCATAGAAAGGCTGTGTTCCCAAAAGGGATTAGAGAGCCATAATGTTGTATGTCCAGAGGGGCTGTCATTTGCAAACAAGCTAGGTGTTAGTAAGTGACAACAATGTGTCTTACTAATGGACTTAGACTGAGCAAAACACTGCTGCAGACACCATGTGAACCACAGCTGATCATGCCATCAGTTTGTGATCATTAGAGCTGAAGGAAAAATAGAAACTGCCAGGTGTATGCTTGGAGAAGTGATGTGCAAGTTTAATTCCTTAATTTGAGATGAAGTGAGCAGGAACTTTTGGGATACTGTCTTAGGGAAAAACCTTGCTTATTGGATTACTTGAAAATATAAACTGTCCTCTTAAAGCAATAGAAAACAGTGCTTTTAATCTGTGATTTGCACTACCACAATCTATTTTAAAATGTCAGATTTTACTAGCTAATATCTTTACTATCCAAGAGCTGATGCTGATGTGTAGAAGTCTAATTATTAGCCCTTTACAAAGGTATAAGTTATTTGAACAAGCCAATTACAAGGAAATAAGATTTTTTCATGCCAAGAGCCCTGAAAAAAAATACACCACGGGAGTTTCTATACTCAGCCAGCCAATTCATTGTGTATTCATATCATATCTCTGATAAAAGGCTGGGAGATATAAACAAGCTAAGAATAAAAGAACAGAGCAAGTATCTTTGTAAAGAATAAAAGAACACAGCAAGTGTCTACAATACATATTCCTAATTCTTGTCCATTTTTACTGGTCATTTCCAAAGAATTTCAGAGCCACCTGTGATTTCTCCACAGTTAGGTCACCCATAATGGATTTTTAATTTGTGAGTATGTTCACTCTCTTCTTGAACTTGTGTAAATTTTTAATATAAACGATATCCTTGTCAAGGACTTCCATGATCTGTCTCTCGTTTAAGAAATAGCTGAGTGGGCTGTGAAGATGGATGCTTACTAGAGGTGTCCATTTTACTGAAAGCTTGAAAACCACACAGGTTCAATGGAAAAACATTTACTTTGTCTTCTGTGTGGCGTTGACATACATTTTATGTCCAATATTGTGCCTACAGGACACAATTATACTGATTGATGATTCGGACTTAAATAGTGTGGAAAAAGAGAGAGCAGAAATAATAAAATACATGGGCTGTATTGATTAGTCCTGCTGGAATTTGGGGTATGTCAGCCTGTGCAAATCAGCGTGACGGCTCTGACCATCAGGAATCACGCTTTTGAATTGGAGTTTTGTGGCTTGTGAGCCAGAAGCTTTGAGGAGTTTGTTATGGGAGCTGACAACTTATTAATGGAGGGGTTAGCAGCCACTGGGAGCTGGCAGAACGAGGTTTACCCCTCGTGTGCCGACACAAAGAAGCCCGGAGGTGAATGCTGAAACCCCTCTGGAAGGCGGCACTCAATGCCCAGCACACAATGAAAACGGGGCAGAGCTCCTCACCCAAAAGGGGCTGTATCCTTCTGTCACTGTTTAGCAGGCACACAGGCAAAGGCAAAGAAGTAAAGAGAGGGGACTCTCCGTATGTGTTTGACCAGGTTTACTCCCATGAAATAACAGCGACAAAAAAACCCATTGGTAGGAAGATCCAGGGATCTTAAACTGCGTACAGAATAGGCGGGGAGAGGGATCACAGCCAATGGGATAGGGGCAGGTAGGCGGGGTTGACAGCAAGAAACCAATGGGAACAGCACATAGGAGGGACTTAGGGAAGGATCCAATGGGGCGTCGAGGAACAAAGAACTTTCTAGAAATGATACATATTAAAGAAGGGAAATGAATATACATAACTTCATACATAAAACAGGAAGGAGAAAATATTAACCAATTGGGAGAAAACATGCAAAAGGCAGAACAAAAGAATCATGGGTTCTCACCATGACTGAAAGTTATGTGCTAAACTTGGGTTGCTGACCACCAGACCTGGTTGTGTGGTCTCCTCAGGGCACAGAGAGGCTGGAG
>NW_008239054.1:1628390-1640722 GCF_000691975.1 Corvus brachyrhynchos | reverse complement strand
CAGCTCTTTAGTGATTATCAGCTCGTGATTCCAGCTCAGCTCTGCAGGGCAGCCTCCAGGCCAGACCAGAGAGAGAGAGAGAAGAGAGGCTCGTGTAGCTGTTCCACACGGAAGGTAGCTTTATTGTGGGTCTATACTCCGGTGAAGGGGAAATCCAGGGATGAGAGCTCTCTGTCGTAGGGGCAGAGGGCTTAGCTTTTATAGGGATACAGGGGATGGGCAAAGGCCAATGGGTTACAAAGGATCTGCATAGGGTCTGTCTTTTCTCGCTGTGACCACAGAAGTGGTTGCCTTTCTAGGGAGTCCTGCTGGGCAATTATGCAATCTCAGCAGACATCCCTCCAGGGCAGTGGCTGGGCATACCCCACAGAAGTGTACTGTACAAAATTAGGGGCTTCTTAGTCACCATCCTTGCAAAGTGTATTGTAAGAATTAAAGGGTGGGTTAACCAACAACTTTCGTGTCCAAGCAGTGGGTTGGTTTCTGGAATTAAGGTGACACAAAAGAGTTTCCTGAAATGTGTGTGGTGTTCAGCCTGACCAGAATTTATAATGAGAATTTCACCCTCTTGCCAGTGGGTTGGGACAGTAAATTAGTGTCATGGACAGGAGGCTGAAAGGAAACAGCCCTTTAGCTATTTATAGCCGGGATGGGCTCAGCTTTCGCCATCCCTGACTGGGAGATAGGATGGATCTAGAACGTGCAGGAACAGAGCATGCTAAGCCTTGAACCCTTTCCCTTTGTGGACAATACTTGCCTCATCTTTGTCTTCATAAACAAAATGTGCCTTATGTGTCATGCTGATGGTAGCCAGAAAGAATAAAAAGACTTATGACTCTATGAAAATGTTTAGATAAGGTGCAAAATGAGAGATTTCTACAAAATGTCTGCCTCTTTACAAAAACATTCACAAGTTTTGGTTGACTTTTTACAGAAACATTCACAGAATTTGGTTGTCTCCTTACAGAAATGTTCAGATAGGGAGCAAAATGAAAGGTTGAAATCAGAAACTCTGCTGCACATAGAAAGAGGTCTTGCCCTACAACTGCACTTTGTGCTCTGTATGGCTGCAGAGTGGAAGAAATTATTGAGGGAGGTGTTGGATGCTGGGGCAGGAATGAGGCATCAGATTTGGAAACTGTTATTTTGTTACTGCACCATGATTGGATTATTTTAAGGATCAAAGTGATGAAGAGTCTGCTAAGGGAAATCTGGGGCTGAGCAAGTAAGGAAACCTGGTCTGATTATATGAGTGTGGGGTGTATAACTGAAAAGAGGCCTTGATCCCAGCTCAGGTGGTGTGGGTGTGACTGCCAGAGTGGCTCCTGGACAGTTGGAAAGTGAAGTGTCCTTAACAACTGTACAATAAAACATACAAGTTCCCTGACATGTGGTCTGGTGTCTTTGTACAACCTGAACATCACTTGTCCCATTGATGGGTTGTGACACTGCTCACTCCTTTGCAGAAATAGCCTATTTTGTTGTTCACTCTTTTCCCTAGTGGAGGTGATTCATGTCACCAACTCAAGGCAGATCTGGAGTGATTTCTGAGAATGAAGGGTGGGTCTGAACATGTAACTTAAAAGACCTTCTTGTGACATCAAATAACCTGCATTTCTTCTGGTGCTCAGAGATCTGCAAGATTGTGAAGGACAAACAAGAATCCATCTTTTGTATTTGTATAGAAGTAAATTCAAATAACTCACTCTCCTATGTTTTTATCACCCTCACCCTATATTTTTAAATGAGGAAAAATATGTCTGCTGTCAGGTAAACAATGATGAGGATTTCTCTGCTTTGGATTTCTTTGTGCAGCAACAGCAGCATATCACACCACTAAAATCACAGCTGAAGCTATGATTATGGATAGTGCAAGCAGCTGTGTTTGACACAAATCTAACTAACTAGGAAAGCATGCCTTTTCTGCTATCCTGTTACAGTGAGAGTGTTCCCCTTGGTTTTTTTAGTAGTCTCGCTAGTTTGATGAAACAGGTGGTATTTTATTGCGGTTATAAAATCATAATTTAAAGCTGAAATGTCCTAGAATTTTTTTTTTTCCTTGTATGTAATGGACCATTATTATACCTGAAAATACACACAGATGCTAATGTCTGAAGATTTTCTCTGTGACAAAAGCAGACAGTTAATTCAAAATGAGGATGAATGGACTGCTGAGTACTACATCTCTAATAATGTTAAAAAAAGCCTCTTTAAACAGTTCTGTGTCATTCAACAAGAGCACTTCCATGGGAGTGTTATTTTAGGAAAAATTACTTTAAAACGCTGAAATATGCATTGGAACTGTATAACTTAGTATTGCTGTAGGAGTTCACATTCAACTCTGCAGCTCGTTTTTCTGCAGACTTGAAGTAACTTTATGGTGGTCTCTCCTTCCCAGTGAATCTCCTGTGAATGCATGTGTGTGGTGTCTTGTTTAATATATTAGAAATTCTGATTTTTTAATGAGGTCTCTTCATAAAGAGTTAAGGAACTGCTGTCACATTAATGTGAATGCCTTCAGTTGAGCCTAAGGGTGTAATGCAGGATAATATGAACCCTCAGAAATGTACAAGTTGTTTTTGTACCCATACTAAGGTAGCAAATAATAAAAATTTAATATGGTCTCCAGTGGTATTTCAGCATGTTTCCTCTTTAGGTATCTCAAAGCACAGTAAAAGACCTGTGATACACTGGTCTACATGATCTTTAAGGTCCCTCCCAACCTTCCCATTCTATGTTTCTATGAGATGTTTTTATTTGGGAACAAATTATCAAAACAAATTCCGTTAGGGACAAAAGGAAACTTTTATTCTTTTTCTTTCTTGGGATGTGTGTGAAATGAAGAAAAATCCTGGTTCCACTATATTACTTTACACAAACCCTCTTCTCTCTTGCTAATAGTTTTTAGTTGTTGTCTCAAAAGATGTTTTACTGAGAAATCACTTGGAATGCAATTTGAACCACATATTTTAAACTGAACAATCCACATGTATTCCTAGGTCATGGTTTTATATCCACTATTTAGATGGTTAAATTAGGTACATGTCCTCTCTATGCACAGCTGATAAAAAAACCTTTCACTGTGGAGAATGTTTCATACATGAGACTGTTTCAGAGCAGAATAACATTGTGCTTCAGCTATGTGTGTTTTCTGCATGGTTACATATTGTTTCTTTTTTGTTGTTGCTTTTGTTTTTCTAAACTTTCCTTTCTGTCTTACTCTAAAATTATTTGTGGAAAGACTTCTTTGGCCTTTCTCCAGGACAAAAAATGTTGTGTTTTTTCAGTGTCCCCAGGTCAATGCTCGGTATTTTTGGTCCAGTAAGAAGTGGAACAATGTGTTTTCTTCAAATCACTTTTCCTTGGTTGGAACTGACTTCTATGAGGCTTTTAGAATTCTCTTCACTTCCAGAGATTTGTTCTTACTGCTGTAAAGGGTCATAGAGAACCAGATGAGCAGACAACTGATAGATCTGTGATCTGCAGGCAACTGAAGAGCTGCACTTCCTAGCCCTGTGTTACGATGCTAGAGAGAAGGATCCCCTCCCCTTCCCCAACACAGCTGTCAGAACACACAGTGCCTATTCCAGATAATAGGAAAATATTAACTCTTTGAATTTTAGCTTAGGTCATCCTAGATGCTTAATCTAAATTTCCAGGGCAGAAAATGGCCATCAACATTAAAACACAGTCATCTGACACTATTCATTGAAATGATTAGCTAAATTGCTCTGGGTTATAAAAAGTACACAGCATTGCAGTACAAACTGCACTATGGCTCTTGGAGTTTGTTGTTACTGACACAATGGGCAGCTGCAGCTGCTCTTGTGAGTACTCAGAGTTTGGTGCACTCTTAAACTGTGAGAAACATTTATTATATTGGCAGTGTTGACCTAGAAAATGCGTTGTTTTCCATCAAGTCTGTTTCTACAATTTTTCTTGTATGAGAGCCTCTCACTTTATTTCCAAGATAATTCACAGACCTGCAGAAGCACAAGCCCCTAGGGTTCCAGGAGGCACTAAAATCCTCTAACATGTATTCCTGGCTTTGCTCTGGGGCAGTAGCTGGTAAAATAAATGACTATCATGCTTAGAGTTATAGCCCTTCAAAATGCTGTAGTTGTGAATAATTAACATGCGAAGTAAGTGAAAATTTATTGGAAGTATTTCAGAATTCAGCGGATCTGGAGAACAAGGGCTCTGAATAACAAACTACTCTAACTGTTCAATGGAGTTCCTCTGGTGGTCAAAGGCATTACCAACCTAATTAAGGCTGGGATGGGAGCTCTGCTTTCGTGGAGCTCTGCATTCCCATGGACTTCTCTGGGGTGGGAGTTGCTCTGTTTCCTCAGGAGTTTTCTAGATATTGGAGAAGACCGTTGTGACAGACCATAATCTTAGGAGAAAGGAGACACATGGAAGTAACTAAACAGTAACCTGATGTTCAGAGGGTGAACTGATATGTCCGTATGTGGTAGTATAACAGGGATAAGGGCAAGATGTTCCCCAGCACCTCTTTGCAAGAAGAAAATTCCTAACTAATTGTCTTTTCCAACTCAAGTACTTTTCTTAATTTCCAAGCAGATGTAGTGGGCTTAACTAGAACACTTAGACCTATTTAGGAACACTGAAGTAGTAGCATAGATTGAAGGTGTGAGTATGGCACTTTTAATACTTGTTGAACCACAACTCAAGTAATACAGGATGATTATGAAGCTCTACAGAGAAGTAATAAGGTGGTAGAGTGATCTCTGAGGGGGACATGAAAGAGAACAAGATAAAGATACTTAAGATGGAGAAGACTCAAAATTCAAATCAGGTAAAAACACAGTGAGATAGATGACTTTGTTATATAGCACTGCATATGAAATGGAAGACTATGATCCTGCTCATCTGGAGACAACAAAATTTATTTAGAACAGATAAAAATTAAAATGTCCTAAGTCGTATCAGTTGATCTATTTGAATGATGTTACATTCTTTAATACTGGAAAGTGAACTAAATTCCCACAACAGAAATATGTTTAGATTCTCTACGATAGGATTTTAGAAGTTCTGTCAAACTTTATTTTCATCTAAAACTGAAGTTAAGAAATATTTCCTAACCTTATGATTTTTGACAGCTAAACACTCTTGAGATCTGCTTACATTGAAAGTACTTAATGTTTTGAGTTTGTATGTTTGTGGTTATGTTGCCTGCAGCACTTTACTATCATCTGCTACTGTTGCTGTGAAAAGGTTAAGTTCATTCTAAAAGTACTTTCACAGGGAAGGAAAACTCAGTAACAGAAGAGTATTTCAGTAAGCTCTGGGAAGTATAACAGGTGCCAGAGTCTCAAAACTGAAACTGGAAAAAAAAAATCAGGCAAAACCCAAATAAACAACATTACACATAGTATTTTGGCATCTTTCAGACGCTCATTGAAATGGATTTCACATTTGTTGTACTTGGTGGCAAGGGTTACTATTTTTTCACTTCTTTTGTACTGTCTTCTGCTTGCTCTTCACTAAAATGATATTGACTCATTTCTATACAATCCTGGACAATTCCATTTACATTAAGTTTGAAACTGAACCTTGTGGGTTTTTTTGCTACTTCTAGTTTTGGGGAGTCTCACCATTACTAGTTGTTCCTTTTTTCTAAGCAATAGCAGCCATATGCTTTGAATTTATTTAACAAGAATAGCTGAATTTAATGAACATTTTTCTTGGGAAGAATGCAAGTGGAACTAAAACAACTGAACTGATTCGTAAGCTTTACTACAAGTGATGAGCGTGACTTGATATTTCATTAGCTTGAGAAGCACCCAACCCTACCCTTTTGAAGACCAAGGTTTTAGGCTCACTTCTTTTTCCCTTTTCTTTTGGTTCTCTCTGACTCTGTTGCTTTATATTTTCCCCAGCTATTACCAAGTAACAGCCAGCAAATTGGCCTTGTCTTTAACAGGAGAATGCTTTGGTATTGTAGGGCTGAAGATGTTTCTGGCTATTTGACTCCCTTGAGGACAGCAGTAATGTCTACTTATTTCTGCTAGGAATTTCAGATATGCTGGAAGGACTTTTTGCTTCACTGTGCAGGTGGTTTCTTTAATTAACCATTAACCTGGGTTGCAATGAGCCTTTTTTTCTCATTTCTTCATGCAGTAGGGCATTTGGTCTCTGCAGACTGCTTGGAAGATTTCTGCTTGTGGGTTTTTTATTTATTAAATTAAATGAACGGTTCTTCCTCATTGATTCTTCACACTGAAACAAACTCTGGACTCTGTTGCAGCTGCAACATCCAGTGTGGGTGGGGTTGTGTTGGAATGTGGTATAATGCGCTTTTTAATCTTTGCTTTCTTTTTCCTTCTCTTTTTTTCCTATGAGGGGCACAATCCCAGTGTTCCAGATCCTTAAACATAAAGCCCCCCAAACCAACCGTCCCACTGTATTGTACACAGTTTCCTTTTTTCCTGAAGAAATTTAATCTGCTGTAACCCAAAGGGTATTTATAAACCTTCCTACAAGCAACTATTACCATATTGTTAGAAGTCCTAATCTTCTACTTGCCCATCAACCCTTCTTACCCACAAAGCCTTTAAAGTTCAGATGTCTTAGTTTGATGCCCCAGAAAACTATGCCAACTTTAAAAATGAATATTTTCTTGTTTAAAAGCTCTTTCCTACAGCAGCCTTTTCAGTTGTAGTATTGCAATGCCAATAACTCCTACTTTGCATCATCACTGTGGTGATCTTGTGAAGAGATTGACATGGCAACAGGCCTGTATGCTAGAGGGACCAAGACCATGTCTGCAAAAAAAAAAGTCCATCAGTTCAATAGTCACAAATGGGATTATGTGTGAATTATCAGTGAATGATGTGGAAGTGATAAAACCTGTAGCATCTTAGGAAACCTTTTCCATTTTCGTCAAAATATCTTTAGCTTTGAAGGGGACTTAGAGAGTCTTCTTCAATAAACCACACTTAATTTGTACAGTTTGTGCGAACTCAGACATGTGCTCATAAATGTATACTCTCTGAGGAATATTTAGTGGAGTTGTACCAGGTAAAAATTCAGACCAAGACAAAATTAATGACTAGAGAGATGCTTCCATGGGCAGGTCTGTTCCAGACATGTCTTTCTTAAGAGCAGTAAGCTATGTGTGCTGCCTTTACCTCGGAAAGAATGAGTGAACTCTGCTGAACTGACTGGTATCTTTGCCACTGCTCTGAATGTTTTGGCAGGAAGATCTATGTTTTGACTAAGCTTGACTGATCATTCACTCTTGTATAAAAAAACCCCAATTCTTTCCTTATCTATCTTTTTGATAGTTGTCTCAGACTATTTAAGCAATGTGATTCCATTGGTTGTGGCTGGGATAAAGTTAATTTTTTCAGAGCAGTTTGTATGGTGCTATGCTTTGGATGTGCTGACACATCATCAAGGTCTTTTCTGCTTCTCAAACTGTCCCACCAGCAGTGGAGGAGGCTGGGAGTGCACAAGAAGTTGAGAGGGGACACAGCCAGGACAGCAGACCCCAAATGACCCATGGTATATAATGATGTTCCCAGGGGGCACAAAGGAAAGAAGGAGGGGGAGGGGGGACAAATTAGGAGGAGGGTGTGACCTTGGGAATGATGGTGTTTGCCTTCCAAGGTTGCTGTTAGCTGTGATGGAGTCCTACTTTTTGGAGAATGGCTGAACAGCTGCCTGACTTTGGGAAGTGGTGAACAAATAACTTGTTTTGTTTTGCTTGTGTACATTTATTTTTGTATCTTTTAAACTGTCTTTATCTCAAACCATGTGTTCTTGCATTTTTATCCTTCTGATTCTCTCCCTCATCCCACAGTGAGGGAGTTAGCAAGGGATTAGGTGGTGATTTGCTGCCCACTGGGGTTAAACCATGACAGAAGCAAATTCTTTAAACGAGTGTGACTGATTTGCAGTGGCAGCACTTTAAATACTTTTTCCCATGGAGTTCGGTCTAGCAGTGCAGACCAGGACTCCAACATGAGCAAATGCATTCTTAAGGGTTCCACCTTCTTCTCATGTGTAAATTCCTTTCAAGAGAGTAGGTGATAGGGTCTAGCACAATAATTATTTTTTTTAATTCAGCCTTTATTCTACTGCCCTGGGTGCAACATACCTACCCCAGCAATGCATGAAAATGGAGCAAACCTTTTGGGTGCGGACTTAACAGTGTCTACGCTAGAGCATACATGCAATAATGTGCCTTTTTTCTTACTGCCCTTCATGTCAGTTTCATAGGCAGAACAGGTGTATATTGTCTGCTGACGTTTTTATGGGGAGTTATATTGGATGACTGTGGGAGCTACGTTATGACATTGTATTACCTCCTGAAAGTGGTACTATTACTTATGTCAGGGTAGCTTACTTTGTAGTCTGTACACATTCCTTAGTGACTAGAAAGCTAATGATTTAAAGATCGTTTTATGTTTTAAAAGAGACTTCTGTGGATGCCATCACCAAAACAGTGGTGGCCTTTTTGTCATCTAAACTTGTCTTGAACTTTCATTGAAAGGCCTGAGACTCTAAATCATGTTTATGTCAAAGGAACTGAGTACCTAACCTTACTTGTTTGAGGTCTTGTAGGAAAATCGTTCATTTTTAATGATTTGAAAAAGGAGGCATGTGAATCTGTAGTTAAAGTGTTCTACAGACTGGCCCACTCTGAATGTTGTAGGATGGAGTTAGTTGTAGAATGTAGTTTGTAACTACCAAACTATGAATAGCAGGCTAAACATAAAGTGTTCCAGCTTTATGTTTAGTTGCTATTGCTAGTTGCTAGTTCTGGAAGATGTTCAGTAGGCAGACTGCAATTTATTATTAGAAGTCATTTAATCTTTGATCTGATAATCTTTGTGTCTTCAGAATAACTGCACTAAAAACAAGCAACAGCCAGATGATGACTGTTTTTCTTGCTTTTGTCCCCATCTGCACTAACACCTGCTTTCAGCCTTTGGGAGCCTGAGAGTATTTCACCTGTGCAGAGGAAAAAAAAACCACAAAAACCCCATGCTGTAATCAGATTTTTATGTAAGTGTGTGAACACCTTCTGGTTGGGTTCATTCCAAGGCACAGAAGTAGCTTTTGATGTGTTTGATAGTACTTGGGAAGGGAAAGAAGGTGACAAATCTCATCCACTGTGAGTATGAAAAATTAGGTCTAAGAACACGGCATACAAATATGTGCTTGTTCTTCAGATTCATGTCTGCCACCTGGAAAAATGTAAATCTGGTCATGACATTTGCTTGAGAGTTGGATCTGAGGCCTGTAGGAAGATTGCGATGACATATAATTTTTTTTGGTACAAGAGACAGAACTGAATTTTGGCTCGGAACAACACGAGCACTGTGCTCCGTCTCCCTGTCCTGGGGTGGTGTTATGAAGCCGCTTTAGTCCTTAACTCTCTGCTCAATGCCCAAGGACGCTGTGCCTTTGGGATGGACCCGGGGGCGGGGCCAGAGCCACGGACAGGAGGGGGCAGTTGAGCGTGAACGGCTCAGCCCAAGGGCTCCAGGCTCTGGGCAGGGCTGGGGAGGGAGTGCGCTGGGAGAGCTGTGCTGCTTTTTGGGTTTCCTTTGTGTTCCGGATAGCTGGGAAAAGGCTCTGTTGTTTTTTTTTTTTCTTGTTCTTTTTTCCCTTTCCTTCCCCTTGCCTCACTGCCTCCCTTCCCTCCTCGCTCCGGCAGGCCCGCAGGTTGCCCCCGGCTGGTCCGAGCCCGTGTATCTGTTCCCTCTCTGGGAATTTGTTGTATTTTGAGGGGTTTTTTTCCCTGTTCTACCCTGTTTTTGTTTGTTGTTAATAAACTGCTTGTTTTTCCCACTTTCACTTGCTGTGACCCACTTGTCTTATTGGTGGAGAAAAAGGGGAGGCCCTTTTCCCTTTGGAGGAGACACCCATTCCGGAGTGTTTCCTCCTGAAGTTTTGTCTCCAAAACCGAGACATAAATTTGGCACCCAACTTGTGGGGCATGTGAAAGTGGAAAAAAAAAAATCAACATATTGGTTTGAATCACTTTTGTATTGAGGTACAGTGGTAAGACCATGCTGTTTGATTTAATATTTTTTCTGTGGAACCTAACCATAAGTACATGTCCACAGCTACGGGCAGTCGGGTCCCTGGCTTACACCTTTTGTAAGTCAGGAATAAGAATCAGGACTGCCATTTTGATATGCCTGGTGTTAGTGATCTCTCGAAGTTTGGCTGACGTAATGGCAACCATTGAGAATGTGTATGTTATGTTGTTTTTCCATTCTGGCCTTGGTAGTTTTCTTTTGGAATGTACTAGTAATTACACCCAGTTTGTTGGGGGAAAAGCAGGGGATGATAATTCCCAGCCCTTCATCTCCTTCTTCGCCTTCAGATCTGGCACGTCACCTTTTGAGTGTCCAGTTTCCCCTGGATGTCAAAGATTTCACCTTCTTATTATGTTACTTAGCAGGGTTTCTCTATGTGCTCTCCAGCTTGTCTAAAATAAGGGCTGAGATTTCCAGAGGGGTTGCCCAGACACCTGCCCCAGTTGTGGAAAATCCTAAGTGGTGTGGGGCATGGGAGGACATAGGCCAGACCTTGAAGCAATTTTCTGACCCAGTAGCCTGGAACTTCCCCCCTGAACAAATTCAGAATCCAGCTGAGGTGGGGAAGTATCTGAAGGAAAACTGCAATAACAATGCGGATGAAAAGAAAAAGCTCATTGCCATGTGCTGGGTCCTGGCTAATGCTTACCGCACACTGCTGGATACTCTAGGGCCGAAGATACAGCCAGAGGGGCAGGAGAATAAGCCAGCAGACATCCCAATCACTCCAGCTGCAGCTAAAGCAGATGGGGAGCCTAAATCAATAACAATTGCCCCTGTCCAGAGAAAGAAACACAAGGCCAAATCCATTTGCCCAGTGGATGATGATGGGTAGCCAGGACCTTCACAGCCAGCAGAGGAATTGGAACCCGAAATCATTACTGAGTCCCTGTCCATAGAGAGCCTTCATACCCTGAGAAAAGATTACACCCGATGCCTGATGAAACTATTTTGAGTTGGATGGTCTGAATCTGGGATGCTGCAGGTGCTGGTACGATTCTGGATGGCACTGAAGTGAGGCATTTGGGATCCCTGTCATGTGATCTAAGTATCGACCAAGGGATGACAAGGGGCCCTGGAGCTCTCAGTCTGTGGACACAGCTCTTAAGAAGTGTGAAGGAAAGATACCTGTGCTGGGAAGATCTCCAGCTGCAGCTAAACCCCTGGAAAACCATGGAACAAGGGGTTCAATGCCTGAGAGAACTGGCAGTGATAGAGATCATATTCTCAGATGACCAAGCAATTAGGAGCCCTGACATGGTAAAATGCACACCGGTGATGTGGCTGAAACTTGCATGACCCACGCCACCAGAATACGCCCCTGCTTTAGCAATGATGACATGGAATGACAGGGACAAGACAGTGAGTTCTATGGTGAGGAGGCTCCAGGAATATGCAGACACTGTGCACGGCCCAACACAAACAAAAATCGCAGCTGTGGAAAAAAGTCTGTCAGAGACCATACAGAAGATGGAAGATAGGATGGACAAGACTCATCAGAAACTCAGGAAGGAGCTGAAAGAGGGACTTCTCCAAATCACATCAGTGCAAACCAGAGGCCCTGTTACCAGAAGCAGACATCCCACGGCTAGGGAGAGAGGGTACACCCCAAGAACTGAACTATTGTTCCTCCTGTGTGACAGTGGGGAAGACATGAGGAGGTGGGGTGGAAAACCAACTTCTGTCCTGGCAGCACGGGTGCGTGAATGGAAGGATGGTAATACTGAGAGAGAGAGTTCCACCAGAAGGGAAGTAGCTCAAGTTTCAAATGATAACCAGGACTAGAGGGGCCCTGCCTCTAGCCAGGTAGAGGCCAGGAAAAATCGCATCTTTTGGACAGTATGGGTCCGATGACCTGGCACATCAGAACCACAGAAATATGAAGCCTTGGTTGACACGGGCATGCAGTGCACCTTGACTCCATTGAGACACGTGGGGGCAGAACCGGTTTCTATTTCTGGAGCAACAGGTGGATCGCAGCAGCTGACACTGCTTGAAGCCCACGTGAGCCTACCTGGAAAAGAGTGGAAGAAACATCCCATTGTGACTGGCCCAGGGGGCCCGTGTATTCTGGGAATAGGTTTTCCCCAGAGTGGGTATTTCAAAGACCCGAAAGGACTCAGGTGGACCTTTGGAATAGCTGCTGTGGAGGCAGAGGGCATTCGGCAATTGAACACCTTGCCTGGGCTGACTGAGAATCCTTCTGCAGTTGGGCTCCTGAAAGTGGAAGAGCAACGAGTGCCAATTGCCACC